>NW_028161178.1:0-112804 GCF_964263955.1 Coregonus lavaretus
CCTAACCTGTCTGAGTCTCTAACCCTAACCTGTCTGAGTCTATAACCCTAACCTGTCTGGGTCTCTAACCCTAACCTGTCTGAGTCTATAACCCTAACCCTAACCTGTCTGAGTGTATAACCGTAACCCTAACCTGTCTGAGTCTATAACCCTAACCTGTCTGAGTCTATAACCCTAACCTGTCTGAGTGTATAACCCTAACCTGTCTGAGTCTATAACCCTAACCTGTCTGAGTCTATAACCCTAACCTGTCTGAGTCTATAACCCTAACCTGTCTGAGTCTATAACCCTAACCTGTCTGAGTCTATAACCCTAACCTGTCTGAGTCTATAACCCTAACCTGTCTGAGTCTATAACCCTAACCTGTCTGAGTCTATAACCCTAACCTGTCTGAGTCTATAACCCTAACCTGTCTGAGTCTATAACCCTAACCTGTCTGAGTCTATAACCCTAACCTGTCTGAGTCTATAACCCTAACCTGTCTGAGTCTATAACCCTAACCTGTCTGAGTCTATAACCCTAACCTGTCTGAGTCTATAACCCTAACCTGTCTGAGTCTATAACCCTAACCTGTCTGAGTCTCTAACCCTAACCTGTCTGAGTCTATAACCCTAACCTGTCTGAGTCTATAACCCTAACCTGTCTGAGTCTATAACCCTAACCTGTCTGAGTCTATAACCCTAACCTGTCTGAGTCTATAACCCTAACCTGTCTGAGTCTATAACCCTAACCCTAACCTGTCTGAGTCTATAACCCTAACCTGTCTGAGTCTCTAACCCTAACCTGTCTGAGTCTATAACCCTAACCTGTCTGAGTCTATAACCCTAACCTGTCTGAGTGTATAACCCTAACCTGTCTGAGTCTATAACCCTAACCTGTCTGAGTCTATAACCCTAACCTGTCTGAGTCTATAACCCTAACCTGTCTGAGTCTATAACCCTAACCCTAACCTGTCTGAGTCTATAACCCTAACCTGTCTGAGTCTATAACCCTAACCTGTCTGAGTCTCTAACCCTAACCTGTCTGAGTCTATAACCCTAACCTGTCTGAGTCTCTAACCCTAACCTGTCTGAGTCTATAACCCTAACCTGTCTGAGTCTCTAACCCTAACCTGTCTGAGTCTATAACCCTAACCTGTCTGGGTCTCTAACCCTAACCTGTCTGAGTCTATAACCCTAACCCGTCTGAGTCTATAACCCTAACCTGTCTGAGTCTATAACCCTAACCTGTCTGAGTCTATAACCCTAACCTGTCTGAGTCTCTAACCCTAACCTGTCTGAGTCTATAACCCTAACCTGTCTGAGTCTATAACCCTAACCTGTCTGAGTCTATAACCCTAACCTGTCTGAGTCTCTAACCCTAACCTGTCTGAGTCTATAACCCTAACCTGTCTGAGTCTATAAACCTAACCTGTCTGAGTGTATAACCCTAGCCTGTCTGAGTCTCTAACCCTAACCTGTCTGAGTCTCTAACCCTAACCTGTCTGAGTGTATAACCCTAACCTTTCTGAGTCTATAACCCTAACCTGTCTGAGTCTATAACCCTAACCTGTCTGAGTCTATAACCCTAACCTGTCTGGGTCTATAACCCTAACCTGTCTGAGTCTATAACCCTAACCTGTCTGAGTCTATAACCCTAACCTGTCTGGGTCTATAACCCTAACCTGTCTGAGTCTCTAACCCTAACCTGTCTGAGTCTATAACCCTAACCTGTCTGAGTCTATAACCCTAACCCTAACCTGTCTGAGTCTATAACCCTAACCTGTCTGAGTCTCTAACCCTAACCTGTCTGAGTCTATAACCCTAACCTGTCTGAGTCTATAACCCTAACCTGTCTGAGTCTATAACCCTAACCTGTCTGAGTCTATAACCCTAACCTGTCTGAGTCTATAACCCTAACCTGTCTGAGTCTCTAACCCTAACCTGTCTGAGTCTATAACCCTAACCTGTCTGAGTCTATAACCCTAACCTGTCTGAGTCTATAACCCTAACCTGTCTGAGTCTATAACCCTAACCTGTCTGAGTCTATAACCCTAACCTGTCTGAGTCTATAACCCTAACCTGTCTGAGTCTATAACCCTAACCCTAACCTGTCTGAGTCTATAACCCTAACCTGTCTGAGTCTCTAACCCTAACCTGTCTGAGTCTATAACCCTAACCTGTCTGAGTCTATAACCCTAACCCTAACCTGTCTGAGTGTATAACCCTAACCTGTCTGAGTCTATAACCCTAACCTGTCTGAGTCTATAACCCTAACCTGTCTGAGTCTATAACCCTAACCTGTCTGAGTCTATAACCCTAACCCTAACCTGTCTGAGTCTATAACCCTAACCTGTCTGAGTCTCTAACCCTAACCTGTCTGAGTCTCTAACCCTAACCTGTCTGAGTCTATAACCCTAACCTGTCTGAGTCTCTAACCCTAACCTGTCTGAGTCTATAACCCTAACCTGTCTGAGTCTCTAACCCTAACCCGTCTGAGTCTATAACCCTAACCTGTCTGGGTCTCTAACCCTAACCTGTCTGAGTCTATAACCCTAACCTGTCTGAGTCTATAACCCTAACCTGTCTGAGTCTATAACCCTAACCTGTCTGAGTCTATAACCCTAACCTGTCTGAGTCTATAACCCTAACCTGTCTGGGTCTATAACCCTAACCTGTCTGAGTCTCTAACCCTAACCTGTCTGAGTCTATAACCCTAACCTGTCTGAGTCTATAACCCTAACCCTAACCTGTCTGAGTCTATAACCCTAACCTGTCTGAGTCTCTAACCCTAACCTGTCTGAGTCTATAACCCTAACCTGTCTGAGTCTATAACCCTAACCTGTCTGAGTCTATAACTCTAACCTGTCTGGGTCTTTAACCCTAACCTGTCTGGGTCTCTAACCCTAACCTGTCTGAGTGTATAACCCTAACCTGTCTGGGTATCTAACCCTAACCTGTCTGAGTCTATAACCCTAACCCTAACCTGTCTGAGTGTATAACCCTAACCCTAACCTGTCTGAGTCTATAACCCTAACCTGTCTGAGTCTATAACCCTAACCTGTCTGAGTGTATAACCCTAACCTGTCTGAGTCTATAACCCTAACCTGTCTGAGTCTGTAACCCTAACCTGTCTGAGTCTATAACCCTAACCTGTCTGAGTCTATAACCCTAACCCTAACCTGTCTGAGTCTATAACCCTAACCTGTCTGAGTCTCTAACCCTAACCTGTCTGAGTCTCTAACCCTAACATGTCTGAGTCTATAACCCTAACCTGTCTGAGTCTCTAACCCTAACCTGTCTGAGTCTATAACCCTAACCTGTCTGAGTCTCTAACCCTAACCTGTCTGAGTCTATAACCCTAACCTGTCTGGGTCTCTAACCCTAACCTGTCTGAGTCTATAACCCTAACCTGTCTGAGTCTATAACCCTAACCTGTCTGAGTCTATAACCCTAACCTGTCTGAGTCTATAACCCTAACCTGTCTGAGTCTCTAACCCTAAACTGTCTGAGTCTATAACCCTAACCTGTCTGAGTCTATAACCCTAACCTGTCTGAGTCTATAACCCTAACCTGTCTGAGTCTATAACCCTAACCTGTCTGAGTCTATAACCCTAACCTGTCTGAGTCTCTAACCCTAACCTGTCTGAGTCTCTAACCCTAACCTGTCTGAGTCTCTAACCCTAACCTGTCTGAGTCTATAACCCTAACCCTAACCTGTCTGAGTCTATAACCCTAACCTGTCTGAGTCTCTAACCCTAACCTGTCTGAGTCTATAACCCTAACCTGTCTGAGTCTATAACCCTAACCTGTCTGAGTCTATAACCCTAACCCTAACCTGTCTGAGTCTATAACCCTAACCTGTCTGAGTCTCTAACCCTAACCTGTCTGAGTCTATAACCCTAACCTGTCTGGGTCTCTAACCCTAACCTGTCTGAGTCTATAACCCTAACCTGTCTGAGTCTATAACCCTAACCTGTCTGAGTCTATAACCCTAACCTGTCTGAGTCTATAACCCTAACCTGTCTGAGTCTCTAACCCTAACCTGTCTGAGTCTATAACCCTAACCTGTCTGAGTCTATAACCCTAACCTGTCTGAGTCTATAACCCTAACCTGTCTGAGTCTATAACCCTAACCTGTCTGAGTGTATAACCCTAACCTGTCTGAGTCTATAACCCTAACCTGTCTGAGTCTGTAACCCTAACCTGTCTGAGTCTATAACCCTAACCTGTCTGAGTCTATAACCCTAACCCTAACCTGTCTGAGTCTATAACCCTAACCTGTCTGAGTCTCTAACCCTAACCTGTCTGAGTCTCTAACCCTAACATGTCTGAGTCTATAACCCTAACCTGTCTGAGTCTCTAACCCTAACCTGTCTGAGTCTATAACCCTAACCTGTCTGAGTCTCTAACCCTAACCTGTCTGAGTCTATAACCCTAACCTGTCTGGGTCTCTAACCCTAACCTGTCTGAGTCTATAACCCTAACCTGTCTGAGTCTATAACCCTAACCTGTCTGAGTCTATAACCCTAACCTGTCTGAGTCTATAACCCTAACCTGTCTGAGTCTCTAACCCTAACCTGTCTGAGTCTATAACCCTAACCTGTCTGAGTCTATAACCCTAACCTGTCTGAGTCTATAACCCTAACCTGTCTGAGTCTCTAACCCTAACCTGTCTGAGTCTATAACCCTAACCTGTCTGAGTCTCTAACCCTAACCTGTCTGAGTCTATAACCCTAACCTGTCTGGGTCTCTAACCCTAACCTGTCTGAGTCTATAACCCTAACCTGTCTGAGTCTATAACCCTAACCTGTCTGAGTCTATAACCCTAACCTGTCTGAGTCTATAACCCTAACCTGTCTGAGTCTCTAACCCTAACCTGTCTGAGTCTATAACCCTAACCTGTCTGAGTCTATAACCCTAACCTGTCTGAGTCTATAACCCTAACCTGTCTGAGTCTCTAACCCTAACCTGTCTGAGTCTATAACCCTAACCTGTCTGAGTCTATAAACCTAACCTGTCTGAGTGTATAACCCTAGCCTGTCTGAGTCTCTAACCCTAACCTGTCTGAGTCTCTAACCCTAACCTGTCTGAGTGTATAACCCTAACCTTTCTGAGTCTATAACCCTAACCTGTCTGAGTCTATAACCCTAACCTGTCTGAGTCTATAACCCTAACCTGTCTGGGTCTATAACCCTAACCTGTCTGAGTCTATAACCCTAACCTGTCTGAGTCTATAACCCTAACCTGTCTGGGTCTATAACCCTAACCTGTCTGAGTCTCTAACCCTAACCTGTCTGAGTCTATAACCCTAACCTGTCTGAGTCTATAACCCTAACCCTAACCTGTCTGAGTCTATAACCCTAACCTGTCTGAGTCTCTAACCCTAACCTGTCTGAGTCTATAACCCTAACCTGTCTGAGTCTATAACCCTAACCTGTCTGAGTCTATAACCCTAACCTGTCTGAGTCTATAACCCTAACCTGTCTGAGTCTATAACCCTAACCTGTCTGAGTCTCTAACCCTAACCTGTCTGAGTCTATAACCCTAACCTGTCTGAGTCTATAACCCTAACCTGTCTGAGTCTATAACCCTAACCTGTCTGAGTCTATAACCCTAACCTGTCTGAGTCTATAACCCTAACCTGTCTGAGTCTATAACCCTAACCTGTCTGAGTCTATAACCCTAACCCTAACCTGTCTGAGTCTATAACCCTAACCTGTCTGAGTCTCTAACCCTAACCTGTCTGAGTCTATAACCCTAACCTGTCTGAGTCTATAACCCTAACCCTAACCTGTCTGAGTGTATAACCCTAACCTGTCTGAGTCTATAACCCTAACCTGTCTGAGTCTATAACCCTAACCTGTCTGAGTCTATAACCCTAACCTGTCTGAGTCTATAACCCTAACCCTAACCTGTCTGAGTCTATAACCCTAACCTGTCTGAGTCTCTAACCCTAACCTGTCTGAGTCTCTAACCCTAACCTGTCTGAGTCTATAACCCTAACCTGTCTGAGTCTCTAACCCTAACCTGTCTGAGTCTATAACCCTAACCTGTCTGAGTCTCTAACCCTAACCCGTCTGAGTCTATAACCCTAACCTGTCTGGGTCTCTAACCCTAACCTGTCTGAGTCTATAACCCTAACCTGTCTGAGTCTATAACCCTAACCTGTCTGAGTCTATAACCCTAACCTGTCTGAGTCTATAACCCTAACCTGTCTGAGTCTATAACCCTAACCTGTCTGGGTCTATAACCCTAACCTGTCTGAGTCTCTAACCCTAACCTGTCTGAGTCTATAACCCTAACCTGTCTGAGTCTATAACCCTAACCCTAACCTGTCTGAGTCTATAACCCTAACCTGTCTGAGTCTCTAACCCTAACCTGTCTGAGTCTATAACCCTAACCTGTCTGAGTCTATAACCCTAACCTGTCTGAGTCTATAACTCTAACCTGTCTGGGTCTTTAACCCTAACCTGTCTGGGTCTCTAACCCTAACCTGTCTGAGTGTATAACCCTAACCTGTCTGGGTATCTAACCCTAACCTGTCTGAGTCTATAACCCTAACCCTAACCTGTCTGAGTGTATAACCCTAACCCTAACCTGTCTGAGTCTATAACCCTAACCTGTCTGAGTCTATAACCCTAACCTGTCTGAGTGTATAACCCTAACCTGTCTGAGTCTATAACCCTAACCTGTCTGAGTCTGTAACCCTAACCTGTCTGAGTCTCTAACCCTAACCTGTCTGAGTCTATAACCCTAACCTGTCTGAGTCTCTAACCCTAACCTGTCTGAGTCTATAACCCTAACCTGTCTGGGTCTCTAACCCTAACCTGTCTGAGTCTATAACCCTAACCTGTCTGAGTCTATAACCCTAACCTGTCTGAGTCTATAACCCTAACCTGTCTGAGTCTATAACCCTAACCTGTCTGAGTCTATAACCCTAACCTGTCTGGGTCTATAACCCTAACCTGTCTGAGTCTCTAACCCTAACCTGTCTGAGTCTATAACCCTAACCTGTCTGAGTCTATAACCCTAACCCTAACCTGTCTGAGTCTATAACCCTAACCTGTCTGAGTCTCTAACCCTAACCTGTCTGAGTCTATAACCCTAACCTGTCTGAGTCTATAACCCTAACCTGTCTGAGTCTATAACTCTAACCTGTCTGGGTCTTTAACCCTAACCTGTCTGGGTCTCTAACCCTAACCTGTCTGAGTGTATAACCCTAACCTGTCTGGGTATCTAACCCTAACCTGTCTGAGTCTATAACCCTAACCCTAACCTGTCTGAGTGTATAACCCTAACCCTAACCTGTCTGAGTCTATAACCCTAACCTGTCTGAGTCTATAACCCTAACCTGTCTGAGTGTATAACCCTAACCTGTCTGAGTCTATAACCCTAACCTGTCTGAGTCTGTAACCCTAACCTGTCTGAGTCTATAACCCTAACCTGTCTGAGTCTATAACCCTAACCCTAACCTGTCTGAGTCTATAACCCTAACCTGTCTGAGTCTCTAACCCTAACCTGTCTGAGTCTCTAACCCTAACATGTCTGAGTCTATAACCCTAACCTGTCTGAGTCTCTAACCCTAACCTGTCTGAGTCTATAACCCTAACCTGTCTGAGTCTCTAACCCTAACCTGTCTGAGTCTATAACCCTAACCTGTCTGGGTCTCTAACCCTAACCTGTCTGAGTCTATAACCCTAACCTGTCTGAGTCTATAACCCTAACCTGTCTGAGTCTATAACCCTAACCTGTCTGAGTCTATAACCCTAACCTGTCTGAGTCTCTAACCCTAACCTGTCTGAGTCTATAACCCTAACCTGTCTGAGTCTATAACCCTAACCTGTCTGAGTCTATAACCCTAACCTGTCTGAGTCTATAACCCTAACCTGTCTGAGTCTATAACCCTAACCTGTCTGAGTCTCTAACCCTAACCTGTCTGAGTCTCTAACCCTAACCTGTCTGAGTCTCTAACCCTAACCTGTCTGAGTCTATAACCCTAACCCTAACCTGTCTGAGTCTATAACCCTAACCTGTCTGAGTCTCTAACCCTAACCTGTCTGAGTCTATAACCCTAACCTGTCTGAGTCTATAACCCTAACCTGTCTGAGTCTATAACCCTAACCCTAACCTGTCTGAGTCTATAACCCTAACCTGTCTGAGTCTCTAACCCTAACCTGTCTGAGTCTATAACCCTAACCTGTCTGGGTCTCTAACCCTAACCTGTCTGAGTCTATAACCCTAACCTGTCTGAGTCTATAACCCTAACCTGTCTGAGTCTATAACCCTAACCTGTCTGAGTCTATAACCCTAACCTGTCTGAGTCTCTAACCCTAACCTGTCTGAGTCTATAACCCTAACCTGTCTGAGTCTATAACCCTAACCTGTCTGAGTCTATAACCCTAACCTGTCTGAGTCTATAACCCTAACCTGTCTGAGTGTATAACCCTAACCTGTCTGAGTCTATAACCCTAACCTGTCTGAGTCTGTAACCCTAACCTGTCTGAGTCTATAACCCTAACCTGTCTGAGTCTATAACCCTAACCCTAACCTGTCTGAGTCTATAACCCTAACCTGTCTGAGTCTCTAACCCTAACCTGTCTGAGTCTCTAACCCTAACATGTCTGAGTCTATAACCCTAACCTGTCTGAGTCTCTAACCCTAACCTGTCTGAGTCTATAACCCTAACCTGTCTGAGTCTCTAACCCTAACCTGTCTGAGTCTATAACCCTAACCTGTCTGGGTCTCTAACCCTAACCTGTCTGAGTCTATAACCCTAACCTGTCTGAGTCTATAACCCTAACCTGTCTGAGTCTATAACCCTAACCTGTCTGAGTCTATAACCCTAACCTGTCTGAGTCTCTAACCCTAACCTGTCTGAGTCTATAACCCTAACCTGTCTGAGTCTATAACCCTAACCTGTCTGAGTCTATAACCCTAACCTGTCTGAGTCTCTAACCCTAACCTGTCTGAGTCTATAACCCTAACCTGTCTGAGTCTCTAACCCTAACCTGTCTGAGTCTATAACCCTAACCTGTCTGGGTCTCTAACCCTAACCTGTCTGAGTCTATAACCCTAACCTGTCTGAGTCTATAACCCTAACCTGTCTGAGTCTATAACCCTAACCTGTCTGAGTCTATAACCCTAACCTGTCTGAGTCTCTAACCCTAACCTGTCTGAGTCTATAACCCTAACCTGTCTGAGTCTATAACCCTAACCTGTCTGAGTCTATAACCCTAACCTGTCTGAGTCTCTAACCCTAACCTGTCTGAGTCTATAACCCTAACCTGTCTGAGTCTATAAACCTAACCTGTCTGAGTGTATAACCCTAGCCTGTCTGAGTCTCTAACCCTAACCTGTCTGAGTCTCTAACCCTAACCTGTCTGAGTGTATAACCCTAACCTTTCTGAGTCTATAACCCTAACCTGTCTGAGTCTATAACCCTAACCTGTCTGAGTCTATAACCCTAACCTGTCTGGGTCTATAACCCTAACCTGTCTGAGTCTATAACCCTAACCTGTCTGAGTCTATAACCCTAACCTGTCTGGGTCTATAACCCTAACCTGTCTGAGTCTCTAACCCTAACCTGTCTGAGTCTATAACCCTAACCTGTCTGAGTCTATAACCCTAACCTGTCTGAGTCTATAACCCTAACCTGTCTGAGTCTATAACCCTAACCTGTCTGAGTCTATAACCCTAACCTGTCTGAGTCTATAACCCTAACCTGTCTGAGTCTATAACCCTAACCCTAACCTGTCTGAGTCTATAACCCTAACCTGTCTGAGTCTCTAACCCTAACCTGTCTGAGTCTATAACCCTAACCTGTCTGAGTCTATAACCCTAACCCTAACCTGTCTGAGTGTATAACCCTAACCTGTCTGAGTCTATAACCCTAACCTGTCTGAGTCTATAACCCTAACCTGTCTGAGTCTATAACCCTAACCTGTCTGAGTCTATAACCCTAACCCTAACCTGTCTGAGTCTATAACCCTAACCTGTCTGAGTCTCTAACCCTAACCTGTCTGAGTCTCTAACCCTAACCTGTCTGAGTCTATAACCCTAACCTGTCTGAGTCTCTAACCCTAACCTGTCTGAGTCTATAACCCTAACCTGTCTGAGTCTCTAACCCTAACCCGTCTGAGTCTATAACCCTAACCTGTCTGGGTCTCTAACCCTAACCTGTCTGAGTCTATAACCCTAACCTGTCTGAGTCTATAACCCTAACCTGTCTGAGTCTATAACCCTAACCTGTCTGAGTCTATAACCCTAACCTGTCTGAGTCTATAACCCTAACCTGTCTGAGTCTATAACCCTAACCTGTCTGAGTCTATAACCCTAACCTGTCTGAGTCTCTAACCCTAACCTGTCTGAGTCTATAACCCTAACCTGTCTGAGTCTATAACCCTAACCTGTCTGAGTCTATAACCCTAACCTGTCTGAGTCTATAACCCTAACCTGTCTGAGTCTATAACCCTAACCTGTCTGAGTCTATAACCCTAACCTGTCTGAGTCTATAACCCTAACCCTAACCTGTCTGAGTCTATAACCCTAACCTGTCTGAGTCTCTAACCCTAACCTGTCTGAGTCTATAACCCTAACCTGTCTGAGTCTATAACCCTAACCCTAACCTGTCTGAGTGTATAACCCTAACCTGTCTGAGTCTATAACCCTAACCTGTCTGAGTCTATAACCCTAACCTGTCTGAGTCTATAACCCTAACCTGTCTGAGTCTATAACCCTAACCCTAACCTGTCTGAGTCTATAACCCTAACCTGTCTGAGTCTCTAACCCTAACCTGTCTGAGTCTCTAACCCTAACCTGTCTGAGTCTATAACCCTAACCTGTCTGAGTCTCTAACCCTAACCTGTCTGAGTCTATAACCCTAACCTGTCTGAGTCTCTAACCCTAACCCGTCTGAGTCTATAACCCTAACCTGTCTGGGTCTCTAACCCTAACCTGTCTGAGTCTATAACCCTAACCTGTCTGAGTCTATAACCCTAACCTGTCTGAGTCTATAACCCTAACCTGTCTGAGTCTATAACCCTAACCTGTCTGAGTCTATAACCCTAACCTGTCTGGGTCTATAACCCTAACCTGTCTGAGTCTCTAACCCTAACCTGTCTGAGTCTATAACCCTAACCTGTCTGAGTCTATAACCCTAACCCTAACCTGTCTGAGTCTATAACCCTAACCTGTCTGAGTCTCTAACCCTAACCTGTCTGAGTCTATAACCCTAACCTGTCTGAGTCTATAACCCTAACCTGTCTGAGTCTATAACTCTAACCTGTCTGGGTCTTTAACCCTAACCTGTCTGGGTCTCTAACCCTAACCTGTCTGAGTGTATAACCCTAACCTGTCTGGGTATCTAACCCTAACCTGTCTGAGTCTATAACCCTAACCCTAACCTGTCTGAGTGTATAACCCTAACCCTAACCTGTCTGAGTCTATAACCCTAACCTGTCTGAGTCTATAACCCTAACCTGTCTGAGTGTATAACCCTAACCTGTCTGAGTCTATAACCCTAACCTGTCTGAGTCTGTAACCCTAACCTGTCTGAGTCTATAACCCTAACCTGTCTGAGTCTATAACCCTAACCCTAACCTGTCTGAGTCTATAACCCTAACCTGTCTGAGTCTCTAACCCTAACCTGTCTGAGTCTCTAACCCTAACATGTCTGAGTCTATAACCCTAACCTGTCTGAGTCTCTAACCCTAACCTGTCTGAGTCTATAACCCTAACCTGTCTGAGTCTCTAACCCTAACCTGTCTGAGTCTATAACCCTAACCTGTCTGGGTCTCTAACCCTAACCTGTCTGAGTCTATAACCCTAACCTGTCTGAGTCTATAACCCTAACCTGTCTGAGTCTATAACCCTAACCTGTCTGAGTCTATAACCCTAACCTGTCTGAGTCTCTAACCCTAACCTGTCTGAGTCTATAACCCTAACCTGTCTGAGTCTATAACCCTAACCTGTCTGAGTCTATAACCCTAACCTGTCTGAGTCTATAACCCTAACCTGTCTGAGTCTATAACCCTAACCTGTCTGAGTCTCTAACCCTAACCTGTCTGAGTCTCTAACCCTAACCTGTCTGAGTCTCTAACCCTAACCTGTCTGAGTCTATAACCCTAACCCTAACCTGTCTGAGTCTATAACCCTAACCTGTCTGAGTCTCTAACCCTAACCTGTCTGAGTCTATAACCCTAACCTGTCTGAGTCTATAACCCTAACCTGTCTGAGTCTATAACCCTAACCCTAACCTGTCTGAGTCTATAACCCTAACCTGTCTGAGTCTCTAACCCTAACCTGTCTGAGTCTATAACCCTAACCTGTCTGGGTCTCTAACCCTAACCTGTCTGAGTCTATAACCCTAACCTGTCTGAGTCTATAACCCTAACCTGTCTGAGTCTATAACCCTAACCTGTCTGAGTCTATAACCCTAACCTGTCTGAGTCTCTAACCCTAACCTGTCTGAGTCTATAACCCTAACCTGTCTGAGTCTATAACCCTAACCTGTCTGAGTCTATAACCCTAACCTGTCTGAGTCTATAACCCTAACCTGTCTGAGTGTATAACCCTAACCTGTCTGAGTCTATAACCCTAACCTGTCTGAGTCTGTAACCCTAACCTGTCTGAGTCTATAACCCTAACCTGTCTGAGTCTATAACCCTAACCCTAACCTGTCTGAGTCTATAACCCTAACCTGTCTGAGTCTCTAACCCTAACCTGTCTGAGTCTCTAACCCTAACATGTCTGAGTCTATAACCCTAACCTGTCTGAGTCTCTAACCCTAACCTGTCTGAGTCTATAACCCTAACCTGTCTGAGTCTCTAACCCTAACCTGTCTGAGTCTATAACCCTAACCTGTCTGGGTCTCTAACCCTAACCTGTCTGAGTCTATAACCCTAACCTGTCTGAGTCTATAACCCTAACCTGTCTGAGTCTATAACCCTAACCTGTCTGAGTCTATAACCCTAACCTGTCTGAGTCTCTAACCCTAACCTGTCTGAGTCTATAACCCTAACCTGTCTGAGTCTATAACCCTAACCTGTCTGAGTCTATAACCCTAACCTGTCTGAGTCTCTAACCCTAACCTGTCTGAGTCTATAACCCTAACCTGTCTGAGTCTCTAACCCTAACCTGTCTGAGTCTATAACCATAACCTGTCTGGGTCTCTAACCCTAACCTGTCTGAGTCTATAACCCTAACCTGTCTGAGTCTATAACCCTAACCTGTCTGAGTCTATAACCCTAACCTGTCTGAGTCTATAACCCTAACCTGTCTGAGTCTCTAACCCTAACCTGTCTGAGTCTATAACCCTAACCTGTCTGAGTCTATAACCCTAACCTGTCTGAGTCTATAACCCTAACCTGTCTGAGTCTCTAACCCTAACCTGTCTGAGTCTATAACCCTAACCTGTCTGAGTCTATAAACCTAACCTGTCTGAGTGTATACCCTAGCCTGTCTGAGTCTCTAACCTAACCTGTCTGAGTCTCTAACCCTAACCTGTCTGAGTGTATAACCCTAACCTTTCTGAGTCTATAACCCTAACCTGTCTGAGTCTATAACCCTAACCTGTCTGAGTCTATAACCCTAACCTGTCTGGGTCTATAACCCTAACCTGTCTGAGTCTATAACCCTAACCTGTCTGAGTCTATAACCCTAACCTGTCTGGGTCTATAACCCTAACCTGTCTGAGTCTCTAACCCTAACCTGTCTGAGTCTATAACCCTAACCTGTCTGAGTCTATAACCCTAACCCTAACCTGTCTGAGTCTATAACCCTAACCTGTCTGAGTCTCTAACCCTAACCTGTCTGAGTCTATAACCCTAACCTGTCTGAGTCTATAACCCTAACCTGTCTGAGTCTATAACCCTAACCTGTCTGAGTCTATAACCCTAACCTGTCTGAGTCTATAACCCTAACCTGTCTGAGTCTCTAACCCTAACCTGTCTGAGTCTATAACCCTAACCTGTCTGAGTCTATAACCCTAACCTGTCTGAGTCTATAACCCTAACCTGTCTGAGTCTATAACCCTAACCTGTCTGAGTCTATAACCCTAACCTGTCTGAGTCTATAACCCTAACCTGTCTGAGTCTATAACCCTAACCCTAACCTGTCTGAGTCTATAACCCTAACCTGTCTGAGTCTCTAACCCTAACCTGTCTGAGTCTATAACCCTAACCTGTCTGAGTCTATAACCCTAACCCTAACCTGTCTGAGTGTATAACCCTAACCTGTCTGAGTCTATAACCCTAACCTGTCTGAGTCTATAACCCTAACCTGTCTGAGTCTATAACCCTAACCTGTCTGAGTCTATAACCCTAACCCTAACCTGTCTGAGTCTATAACCCTAACCTGTCTGAGTCTCTAACCCTAACCTGTCTGAGTCTCTAACCCTAACCTGTCTGAGTCTATAACCCTAACCTGTCTGAGTCTCTAACCCTAACCTGTCTGAGTCTATAACCCTAACCTGTCTGAGTCTCTAACCCTAACCCGTCTGAGTCTATAACCCTAACCTGTCTGGGTCTCTAACCCTAACCTGTCTGAGTCTATAACCCTAACCTGTCTGAGTCTATAACCCTAACCTGTCTGAGTCTATAACCCTAACCTGTCTGAGTCTATAACCCTAACCTGTCTGAGTCTATAACCCTAACCTGTCTGGGTCTATAACCCTAACCTGTCTGAGTCTCTAACCCTAACCTGTCTGAGTCTATAACCCTAACCTGTCTGAGTCTATAACCCTAACCCTAACCTGTCTGAGTCTATAACCCTAACCTGTCTGAGTCTCTAACCCTAACCTGTCTGAGTCTATAACCCTAACCTGTCTGAGTCTATAACCCTAACCTGTCTGAGTCTATAACTCTAACCTGTCTGGGTCTTTAACCCTAACCTGTCTGGGTCTCTAACCCTAACCTGTCTGAGTGTATAACCCTAACCTGTCTGGGTATCTAACCCTAACCTGTCTGAGTCTATAACCCTAACCCTAACCTGTCTGAGTGTATAACCCTAACCCTAACCTGTCTGAGTCTATAACCCTAACCTGTCTGAGTCTATAACCCTAACCTGTCTGAGTGTATAACCCTAACCTGTCTGAGTCTATAACCCTAACCTGTCTGAGTCTGTAACCCTAACCTGTCTGAGTCTCTAACCCTAACCTGTCTGAGTCTATAACCCTAACCTGTCTGAGTCTCTAACCCTAACCTGTCTGAGTCTATAACCCTAACCTGTCTGGGTCTCTAACCCTAACCTGTCTGAGTCTATAACCCTAACCTGTCTGAGTCTATAACCCTAACCTGTCTGAGTCTATAACCCTAACCTGTCTGAGTCTATAACCCTAACCTGTCTGAGTCTATAACCCTAACCTGTCTGGGTCTATAACCCTAACCTGTCTGAGTCTCTAACCCTAACCTGTCTGAGTCTATAACCCTAACCTGTCTGAGTCTATAACCCTAACCCTAACCTGTCTGAGTCTATAACCCTAACCTGTCTGAGTCTCTAACCCTAACCTGTCTGAGTCTATAACCCTAACCTGTCTGAGTCTATAACCCTAACCTGTCTGAGTCTATAACTCTAACCTGTCTGGGTCTTTAACCCTAACCTGTCTGGGTCTCTAACCCTAACCTGTCTGAGTGTATAACCCTAACCTGTCTGGGTATCTAACCCTAACCTGTCTGAGTCTATAACCCTAACCCTAACCTGTCTGAGTGTATAACCCTAACCCTAACCTGTCTGAGTCTATAACCCTAACCTGTCTGAGTCTATAACCCTAACCTGTCTGAGTGTATAACCCTAACCTGTCTGAGTCTATAACCCTAACCTGTCTGAGTCTGTAACCCTAACCTGTCTGAGTCTATAACCCTAACCTGTCTGAGTCTATAACCCTAACCCTAACCTGTCTGAGTCTATAACCCTAACCTGTCTGAGTCTCTAACCCTAACCTGTCTGAGTCTCTAACCCTAACATGTCTGAGTCTATAACCCTAACCTGTCTGAGTCTCTAACCCTAACCTGTCTGAGTCTATAACCCTAACCTGTCTGAGTCTCTAACCCTAACCTGTCTGAGTCTATAACCCTAACCTGTCTGGGTCTCTAACCCTAACCTGTCTGAGTCTATAACCCTAACCTGTCTGAGTCTATAACCCTAACCTGTCTGAGTCTATAACCCTAACCTGTCTGAGTCTATAACCCTAACCTGTCTGAGTCTCTAACCCTAACCTGTCTGAGTCTATAACCCTAACCTGTCTGAGTCTATAACCCTAACCTGTCTGAGTCTATAACCCTAACCTGTCTGAGTCTATAACCCTAACCTGTCTGAGTCTATAACCCTAACCTGTCTGAGTCTCTAACCCTAACCTGTCTGAGTCTCTAACCCTAACCTGTCTGAGTCTCTAACCCTAACCTGTCTGAGTCTATAACCCTAACCCTAACCTGTCTGAGTCTATAACCCTAACCTGTCTGAGTCTCTAACCCTAACCTGTCTGAGTCTATAACCCTAACCTGTCTGAGTCTATAACCCTAACCTGTCTGAGTCTATAACCCTAACCCTAACCTGTCTGAGTCTATAACCCTAACCTGTCTGAGTCTCTAACCCTAACCTGTCTGAGTCTATAACCCTAACCTGTCTGGGTCTCTAACCCTAACCTGTCTGAGTCTATAACCCTAACCTGTCTGAGTCTATAACCCTAACCTGTCTGAGTCTATAACCCTAACCTGTCTGAGTCTATAACCCTAACCTGTCTGAGTCTCTAACCCTAACCTGTCTGAGTCTATAACCCTAACCTGTCTGAGTCTATAACCCTAACCTGTCTGAGTCTATAACCCTAACCTGTCTGAGTCTATAACCCTAACCTGTCTGAGTGTATAACCCTAACCTGTCTGAGTCTATAACCCTAACCTGTCTGAGTCTGTAACCCTAACCTGTCTGAGTCTATAACCCTAACCTGTCTGAGTCTATAACCCTAACCCTAACCTGTCTGAGTCTATAACCCTAACCTGTCTGAGTCTCTAACCCTAACCTGTCTGAGTCTCTAACCCTAACATGTCTGAGTCTATAACCCTAACCTGTCTGAGTCTCTAACCCTAACCTGTCTGAGTCTATAACCCTAACCTGTCTGAGTCTCTAACCCTAACCTGTCTGAGTCTATAACCCTAACCTGTCTGGGTCTCTAACCCTAACCTGTCTGAGTCTATAACCCTAACCTGTCTGAGTCTATAACCCTAACCTGTCTGAGTCTATAACCCTAACCTGTCTGAGTCTATAACCCTAACCTGTCTGAGTCTCTAACCCTAACCTGTCTGAGTCTATAACCCTAACCTGTCTGAGTCTATAACCCTAACCTGTCTGAGTCTATAACCCTAACCTGTCTGAGTCTCTAACCCTAACCTGTCTGAGTCTATAACCCTAACCTGTCTGAGTCTCTAACCCTAACCTGTCTGAGTCTATAACCCTAACCTGTCTGGGTCTCTAACCCTAACCTGTCTGAGTCTATAACCCTAACCTGTCTGAGTCTATAACCCTAACCTGTCTGAGTCTATAACCCTAACCTGTCTGAGTCTATAACCCTAACCTGTCTGAGTCTCTAACCCTAACCTGTCTGAGTCTATAACCCTAACCTGTCTGAGTCTATAACCCTAACCTGTCTGAGTCTATAACCCTAACCTGTCTGAGTCTCTAACCCTAACCTGTCTGAGTCTATAACCCTAACCTGTCTGAGTCTATAAACCTAACCTGTCTGAGTGTATAACCCTAGCCTGTCTGAGTCTCTAACCCTAACCTGTCTGAGTCTCTAACCCTAACCTGTCTGAGTGTATAACCCTAACCTTTCTGAGTCTATAACCCTAACCTGTCTGAGTCTATAACCCTAACCTGTCTGAGTCTATAACCCTAACCTGTCTGGGTCTATAACCCTAACCTGTCTGAGTCTATAACCCTAACCTGTCTGAGTCTATAACCCTAACCTGTCTGGGTCTATAACCCTAACCTGTCTGAGTCTCTAACCCTAACCTGTCTGAGTCTATAACCCTAACCTGTCTGAGTCTATAACCCTAACCCTAACCTGTCTGAGTCTATAACCCTAACCTGTCTGAGTCTCTAACCCTAACCTGTCTGAGTCTATAACCCTAACCTGTCTGAGTCTATAACCCTAACCTGTCTGAGTCTATAACCCTAACCTGTCTGAGTCTATAACCCTAACCTGTCTGAGTCTATAACCCTAACCTGTCTGAGTCTCTAACCCTAACCTGTCTGAGTCTATAACCCTAACCTGTCTGAGTCTATAACCCTAACCTGTCTGAGTCTATAACCCTAACCTGTCTGAGTCTATAACCCTAACCTGTCTGAGTCTATAACCCTAACCTGTCTGAGTCTATAACCCTAACCTGTCTGAGTCTATAACCCTAACCCTAACCTGTCTGAGTCTATAACCCTAACCTGTCTGAGTCTCTAACCCTAACCTGTCTGAGTCTATAACCCTAACCTGTCTGAGTCTATAACCCTAACCCTAACCTGTCTGAGTGTATAACCCTAACCTGTCTGAGTCTATAACCCTAACCTGTCTGAGTCTATAACCCTAACCTGTCTGAGTCTATAACCCTAACCTGTCTGAGTCTATAACCCTAACCCTAACCTGTCTGAGTCTATAACCCTAACCTGTCTGAGTCTCTAACCCTAACCTGTCTGAGTCTCTAACCCTAACCTGTCTGAGTCTATAACCCTAACCTGTCTGAGTCTCTAACCCTAACCTGTCTGAGTCTATAACCCTAACCTGTCTGAGTCTCTAACCCTAACCCGTCTGAGTCTATAACCCTAACCTGTCTGGGTCTCTAACCCTAACCTGTCTGAGTCTATAACCCTAACCTGTCTGAGTCTATAACCCTAACCTGTCTGAGTCTATAACCCTAACCTGTCTGAGTCTATAACCCTAACCTGTCTGAGTCTATAACCCTAACCTGTCTGGGTCTATAACCCTAACCTGTCTGAGTCTCTAACCCTAACCTGTCTGAGTCTATAACCCTAACCTGTCTGAGTCTATAACCCTAACCCTAACCTGTCTGAGTCTATAACCCTAACCTGTCTGAGTCTCTAACCCTAACCTGTCTGAGTCTATAACCCTAACCTGTCTGAGTCTATAACCCTAACCTGTCTGAGTCTATAACTCTAACCTGTCTGGGTCTTTAACCCTAACCTGTCTGGGTCTCTAACCCTAACCTGTCTGAGTGTATAACCCTAACCTGTCTGGGTATCTAACCCTAACCTGTCTGAGTCTATAACCCTAACCCTAACCTGTCTGAGTGTATAACCCTAACCCTAACCTGTCTGAGTCTATAACCCTAACCTGTCTGAGTCTATAACCCTAACCTGTCTGAGTGTATAACCCTAACCTGTCTGAGTCTATAACCCTAACCTGTCTGAGTCTGTAACCCTAACCTGTCTGAGTCTATAACCCTAACCTGTCTGAGTCTATAACCCTAACCCTAACCTGTCTGAGTCTATAACCCTAACCTGTCTGAGTCTCTAACCCTAACCTGTCTGAGTCTCTAACCCTAACATGTCTGAGTCTATAACCCTAACCTGTCTGAGTCTCTAACCCTAACCTGTCTGAGTCTATAACCCTAACCTGTCTGAGTCTCTAACCCTAACCTGTCTGAGTCTATAACCCTAACCTGTCTGGGTCTCTAACCCTAACCTGTCTGAGTCTATAACCCTAACCTGTCTGAGTCTATAACCCTAACCTGTCTGAGTCTATAACCCTAACCTGTCTGAGTCTATAACCCTAACCTGTCTGAGTCTCTAACCCTAACCTGTCTGAGTCTATAACCCTAACCTGTCTGAGTCTATAACCCTAACCTGTCTGAGTCTATAACCCTAACCTGTCTGAGTCTATAACCCTAACCTGTCTGAGTCTATAACCCTAACCTGTCTGAGTCTCTAACCCTAACCTGTCTGAGTCTCTAACCCTAACCTGTCTGAGTCTCTAACCCTAACCTGTCTGAGTCTATAACCCTAACCCTAACCTGTCTGAGTCTATAACCCTAACCTGTCTGAGTCTCTAACCCTAACCTGTCTGAGTCTATAACCCTAACCTGTCTGAGTCTATAACCCTAACCTGTCTGAGTCTATAACCCTAACCCTAACCTGTCTGAGTCTATAACCCTAACCTGTCTGAGTCTCTAACCCTAACCTGTCTGAGTCTATAACCCTAACCTGTCTGGGTCTCTAACCCTAACCTGTCTGAGTCTATAACCCTAACCTGTCTGAGTCTATAACCCTAACCTGTCTGAGTCTATAACCCTAACCTGTCTGAGTCTATAACCCTAACCTGTCTGAGTCTCTAACCCTAACCTGTCTGAGTCTATAACCCTAACCTGTCTGAGTCTATAACCCTAACCTGTCTGAGTCTATAACCCTAACCTGTCTGAGTCTATAACCCTAACCTGTCTGAGTGTATAACCCTAACCTGTCTGAGTCTATAACCCTAACCTGTCTGAGTCTGTAACCCTAACCTGTCTGAGTCTATAACCCTAACCTGTCTGAGTCTATAACCCTAACCCTAACCTGTCTGAGTCTATAACCCTAACCTGTCTGAGTCTCTAACCCTAACCTGTCTGAGTCTCTAACCCTAACATGTCTGAGTCTATAACCCTAACCTGTCTGAGTCTCTAACCCTAACCTGTCTGAGTCTATAACCCTAACCTGTCTGAGTCTCTAACCCTAACCTGTCTGAGTCTATAACCCTAACCTGTCTGGGTCTCTAACCCTAACCTGTCTGAGTCTATAACCCTAACCTGTCTGAGTCTATAACCCTAACCTGTCTGAGTCTATAACCCTAACCTGTCTGAGTCTATAACCCTAACCTGTCTGAGTCTCTAACCCTAACCTGTCTGAGTCTATAACCCTAACCTGTCTGAGTCTATAACCCTAACCTGTCTGAGTCTATAACCCTAACCTGTCTGAGTCTATAACCCTAACCTGTCTGAGTCTATAACCCTAACCTGTCTGAGTCTCTAACCCTAACCTGTCTGAGTCTCTAACCCTAACCTGTCTGAGTCTCTAACCCTAACCTGTCTGAGTCTATAACCCTAACCCTAACCTGTCTGAGTCTATAACCCTAACCTGTCTGAGTCTATAACCCTAACCTGTCTGAGTCTATAACCCTAACCTGTCTGAGTCTATAACCCTAACCTGTCTGAGTCTATAACCCTAACCCTAACCTGTCTGAGTCTATAACCCTAACCTGTCTGAGTCTCTAACCCTAACCTGTCTGAGTCTATAACCCTAACCCTAACCTGTCTGAGTCTATAACCCTAACCTGTCTGAGTCTCTAACCCTAACCTGTCTGAGTCTATAACCCTAACCTGTCTGGGTCTCTAACCCTAACCTGTCTGAGTCTATAACCCTAACCTGTCTGAGTCTATAACCCTAACCTGTCTGAGTCTATAACCCTAACCTGTCTGAGTCTATAACCCTAACCTGTCTGAGTCTCTAACCCTAACCTGTCTGAGTCTATAACCCTAACCTGTCTGAGTCTATAACCCTAACCTGTCTGAGTCTATAACCCTAACCTGTCTGAGTCTATAACCCTAACCTGTCTGAGTCTCTAACCCTAACCTGTCTGAGTGTATAACCCTAACCTGTCTGAGTCTATAACCCTAACCTGTCTGAGTCTATAACCCTAACCTGTCTGAGTCTATAACGCTAACCTGTCTGGGTCTATAACCCTAACCTGTCTGAGTCTATAACCCTAACCTGTCTGGGTCTATAACCCTAACCTGTCTGAGTCTCTAACCCTAACCTGTCTGAGTCTATAACCCTAACCTGTCTGAGTCTATAACCCTAACCCTAACCTGTCTGAGTCTATAACCCTAACCTGTCTGAGTCTCTAACCCTAACCTGTCTGAGTCTATAACCCTAACCTGTCTGAGTCTATAACCCTAACCTGTCTGAGTCTATAACCCTAACCCTAACCTGTCTGAGTCTATAACCCTAACCTGTCTGAGTCTATAACCCTAACCTGTCTGAGTCTATAACTCTAACCTGTCTGGGTCTTTAACCCTAACCTGTCTGGGTCTCTAACCCTAACCTGTCTGAGTGTATAACCCTAACCTGTCTGGGTCTCTAACCCTAACCTGTCTGAGTCTATAACCCTAACCCTAACCTGTCTGAGTGTATAACCCTAACCCTAACCTGTCTGAGTCTATAACCCTAACCTGTCTGAGTCTATAACCCTAACCTGTCTGAGTGTATAACCCTAACCTGTCTGAGTCTATAACCCTAACCTGTCTGAGTCTATAACCCTAACCTGTCTGAGTCTATAACCCTAACCTGTCTGAGTCTATAACCCTAACCCTAACCTGTCTGAGTCTATAACCCTAACCTGTCTGAGTCTCTAACCCTAACCTGTCTGAGTCTCTAACCCTAACCTGTCTGAGTCTATAACCCTAACCCTAACCTGTCTGAGTCTATAACCCTAACCTGTCTGAGTCTCTAACCCTAACCTGTCTGAGTCTCTAACCCTAACCTTTCTGAGTCTATAACCCTAACCTGTCTGAGTCTATAACCCTAACCCTAACCTGTCTGAGTCTATAACCCTAACCTGTCTGAGTCTCTAACCCTAACCTGTCTGAGTCTATAACCCTAACCTGTCTGGGTCTCTAACCCTAACCTGTCTGAGTCTATAACCCTAACCTGTCTGAGTCTATAACCCTAACCTGTCTGAGTCTATAACCCTAACCTGTCTGAGTCTATAACCCTAACCTGTCTGAGTCTATAACCCTAACCTGTCTGAGTCTATAACCCTAACCTGTCTGAGTCTATAACCCTAACCTGTCTGAGTCTATAACCCTAACCTGTCTGAGTCTATAACCCTAACCTGTCTGAGTCTATAACCCTAACCTGTCTGAGTCTATAACCCTAACCCTAACCTGTCTGAGTCTATAACCCTAACCTGTCTGAGTCTCTAACCCTAACCTGTCTGAGTCTCTAACCCTAACCTGTCTGAGTCTATAACCCTAACCCTAACCTGTCTGAGTGTATAACCCTAACCTGTCTGAGTCTATAACCCTAACCTGTCTGAGTCTATAACCCTAACCTGTCTGAGTCTCTAACCCTAACCTGTCTGAGTCTATAACCCTAACCCTAACCTGTCTGAGTCTATAACCCTAACCTGTCTGAGTCTCTAACCCTAACCTGTCTGAGTCTCTAACCCTAACCTGTCTGAGTCTATAACCCTAACCTGTCTGAGTCTCTAACCCTAACCTGTCTGAGTGTATAACCCTAACCTGTCTGGGTCTCTAACCCTAACCTGTCTGAGTCTATAACCCTAACCCTAACCTGTCTGAGTGTATAACCCTAACCCTAACCTGTCTGAGTCTATAACCCTAACCTGTCTGAGTCTATAACCCTAACCTGTCTGAGTGTATAACCCTAACCTGTCTGAGTCTATAACCCTAACCTGTCTGAGTCTATAACCCTAACCTGTCTGAGTCTATAACCCTAACCCTAACCTGTCTGAGTCTATAACCCTAACCTGTCTGAGTCTCTAACCCTAACCTGTCTGAGTCTCTAACCCTAACCTGTCTGAGTCTATAACCCTAACCCTAACCTGTCTGAGTCTATAACCCTAACCTGTCTGAGTCTCTAACCCTAACCTGTCTGAGTCTCTAACCCTAACCTGTCTGAGTCTATAACCCTAACCTGTCTGAGTCTATAACCCTAACCCTAACCTGTCTGAGTCTATAACCCTAACCTGTCTGAGTCTCTAACCCTAACCTGTCTGAGTCTATAACCCTAACCTGTCTGGGTCTCTAACCCTAACCTGTCTGAGTCTATAACCCTAACCTGTCTGAGTCTATAACCCTAACCTGTCTGAGTCTATAACCCTAACCTGTCTGAGTCTATAACCCTAACCTGTCTGAGTCTATAACCCTAACCTGTCTGAGTCTATAACCCTAACCTGTCTGAGTCTATAACCCTAACCTGTCTGAGTCTATAACCCTAACCTGTCTGAGTCTATAACCCTAACCTGTCTGAGTCTATAACCCTAACCCTAACCTGTCTGAGTCTATAACCCTAACCTGTCTGAGTCTCTAACCCTAACCTGTCTGAGTCTCTAACCCTAACCTGTCTGAGTCTATAACCCTAACCCTAACCTGTCTGAGTGTATAACCCTAACCTGTCTGAGTCTATAACCCTAACCTGTCTGAGTCTATAACCCTAACCTGTCTGAGTCTCTAACCCTAACCTGTCTGAGTCTATAACCCTAACCCTAACCTGTCTGAGTCTATAACCCTAACCTGTCTGAGTCTCTAACCCTAACCTGTCTGAGTCTCTAACCCTAACCTGTCTGAGTCTATAACCCTAACCTGTCTGAGTCTCTAACCCTAACCTGTCTGAGTCTATAACACTAACCTGTCTGAGTCTCTAACCCTAACCTGTCTGAGTCTATAACCCTAACCTGTCTGGGTCTCTAACCCTAACCTGTCTGAGTCTATAACCCTAACCTGTCTGAGTCTATAACCCTAACCTGTCTGAGTCTATAACCCTAACCTGTCTGAGTCTATAACCCTAACCTGTCTGAGTCTCTAACCCTAACCTGTCTGAGTCTATAACCCTAACCTGTCTGAGTCTATAACCCTAACCTGTCTGAGTCTATAACCCTAACCTGTCTGAGTCTATAACCCTAACCTGTCTGAGTCTATAACCCTAACCTGTCTGAGTCTATAACCCTAACCTGTCTGAGTCTATAACCCTAACCCTAACCTGTCTGAGTCTATAACCCTAACCTGTCTGAGTCTATAACCCTAACCCTAACCTGTCTGAGTCTATAACCCTAACCTGTCTGAGTCTCTAACCCTAACCTGTCTGAGTCTATAACCCTAACCTGTCTGAGTCTATAACCCTAACCTGTCTGAGTCTATAACCCTAACCTGTCTGAGTCTATAACCCTAACCTGTCTGAGTCTATAACCCTAACCTGTCTGAGTCTATAACCCTAACCTGTCTGAGTCTATAACCCTAACCCTAACCTGTCTGAGTCTATAACCCTAACCTGTCTGAGTGTATAACCCTAACCTGTCTGAGTCTATAACCCTAACCTGTCTGAGTCTGTAACCCTAACCTGTCTGAGTCTATAACCCTAACCTGTCTGAGTCTATAACCCTAACCCTAACCTGTCTGAGTCTATAACCCTAACCTGTCTGAGTCTCTAACCCTAACCTGTCTGAGTCTATAACCCTAACCTGTCTGAGTCTATAACCCTAACCTGTCTGAGTCTATAACTCTAACCTGTCTGGGTCTTTAACCCTAACCTGTCTGGGTCTCTAACCCTAACCTGTCTGAGTGTATAACCCTAACCTGTCTGGGTATCTAACCCTAACCTGTCTGAGTCTATAACCCTAACCCTAACCTGTCTGAGTGTATAACCCTAACCCTAACCTGTCTGAGTCTATAACCCTAACCTGTCTGAGTCTATAACCCTAACCTGTCTGAGTGTATAACCCTAACCTGTCTGAGTCTATAACCCTAACCTGTCTGAGTCTGTAACCCTAACCTGTCTGAGTCTATAACCCTAACCTGTCTGAGTCTATAACCCTAACCCTAACCTGTCTGAGTCTATAACCCTAACCTGTCTGAGTCTCTAACCCTAACCTGTCTGAGTCTCTAACCCTAACATGTCTGAGTCTATAACCCTAACCTGTCTGAGTCTCTAACCCTAACCTGTCTGAGTCTATAACCCTAACCTGTCTGAGTCTCTAACCCTAACCTGTCTGAGTCTATAACCCTAACCTGTCTGGGTCTCTAACCCTAACCTGTCTGAGTCTATAACCCTAACCTGTCTGAGTCTATAACCCTAACCTGTCTGAGTCTATAACCCTAACCTGTCTGAGTCTATAACCCTAACCTGTCTGAGTCTCTAACCCTAACCTGTCTGAGTCTATAACCCTAACCTGTCTGAGTCTATAACCCTAACCTGTCTGAGTCTATAACCCTAACCTGTCTGAGTCTATAACCCTAACCTGTCTGAGTCTATAACCCTAACCTGTCTGAGTCTCTAACCCTAACCTGTCTGAGTCTCTAACCCTAACCTGTCTGAGTCTCTAACCCTAACCTGTCTGAGTCTATAACCCTAACCCTAACCTGTCTGAGTCTATAACCCTAACCTGTCTGAGTCTCTAACCCTAACCTGTCTGAGTCTATAACCCTAACCTGTCTGAGTCTATAACCCTAACCTGTCTGAGTCTATAACCCTAACCCTAACCTGTCTGAGTCTATAACCCTAACCTGTCTGAGTCTCTAACCCTAACCTGTCTGAGTCTATAACCCTAACCTGTCTGGGTCTCTAACCCTAACCTGTCTGAGTCTATAACCCTAACCTGTCTGAGTCTATAACCCTAACCTGTCTGAGTCTATAACCCTAACCTGTCTGAGTCTATAACCCTAACCTGTCTGAGTCTCTAACCCTAACCTGTCTGAGTCTATAACCCTAACCTGTCTGGGTCTCTAACCCTAACCTGTCTGAGTCTATAACCCTAACCCTAACCTGTCTGAGTGTATAACCGTAACCCTAACCTGTCTGAGTCTATAACCCTAACCTGTCTGAGTCTATAACCCTAACCTGTCTGAGTGTATAACCCTAACCTGTCTGAGTCTATAACCCTAACCTGTCTGAGTCTATAACCCTAACCTGTCTGAGTCTATAACCCTAACCTGTCTGAGTCTATAACCCTAACCTGTCTGAGTCTATAACCCTAACCTGTCTGAGTCTATAACCCTAACCTGTCTGAGTCTATAACCCTAACCTGTCTGAGTCTATAACCCTAACCTGTCTGAGTCTATAACCCTAACCTGTCTGAGTCTATAACCCTAACCTGTCTGAGTCTATAACCCTAACCTGTCTGAGTCTATAACCCTAACCTGTCTGAGTCTATAACCCTAACCTGTCTGAGTCTATAACCCTAACCTGTCTGAGTCTATAACCCTAACCTGTCTGAGTCTATAACCCTAACCTGTCTGAGTCTCTAACCCTAACCTGTCTGAGTCTATAACCCTAACCTGTCTGAGTCTATAACCCTAACCTGTCTGAGTCTATAACCCTAACCTGTCTGAGTCTATAACCCTAACCTGTCTGAGTCTATAACCCTAACCTGTCTGAGTCTATAACCCTAACCCTAACCTGTCTGAGTCTATAACCCTAACCTGTCTGAGTCTCTAACCCTAACCTGTCTGAGTCTATAACCCTAACCTGTCTGAGTCTATAACCCTAACCTGTCTGAGTGTATAACCCTAACCTGTCTGAGTCTATAACCCTAACCTGTCTGAGTCTATAACCCTAACCTGTCTGAGTCTATAACCCTAACCTGTCTGAGTCTATAACCCTAACCCTAACCTGTCTGAGTCTATAACCCTAACCTGTCTGAGTCTATAACCCTAACCTGTCTGAGTCTCTAACCCTAACCTGTCTGAGTCTATAACCCTAACCTGTCTGAGTCTCTAACCCTAACCTGTCTGAGTCTATAACCCTAACCTGTCTGAGTCTCTAACCCTAACCTGTCTGAGTCTATAACCCTAACCTGTCTGGGTCTCTAACCCTAACCTGTCTGAGTCTATAACCCTAACCCGTCTGAGTCTATAACCCTAACCTGTCTGAGTCTATAACCCTAACCTGTCTGAGTCTATAACCCTAACCTGTCTGAGTCTCTAACCCTAACCTGTCTGAGTCTATAACCCTAACCTGTCTGAGTCTATAACCCTAACCTGTCTGAGTCTATAACCCTAACCTGTCTGAGTCTCTAACCCTAACCTGTCTGAGTCTATAACCCTAACCTGTCTGAGTCTATAAACCTAACCTGTCTGAGTGTATAACCCTAGCCTGTCTGAGTCTCTAACCCTAACCTGTCTGAGTCTCTAACCCTAACCTGTCTGAGTGTATAACCCTAACCTTTCTGAGTCTATAACCCTAACCTGTCTGAGTCTATAACCCTAACCTGTCTGAGTCTATAACCCTAACCTGTCTGGGTCTATAACCCTAACCTGTCTGAGTCTATAACCCTAACCTGTCTGAGTCTATAACCCTAACCTGTCTGGGTCTATAACCCTAACCTGTCTGAGTCTCTAACCCTAACCTGTCTGAGTCTATAACCCTAACCTGTCTGAGTCTATAACCCTAACCCTAACCTGTCTGAGTCTATAACCCTAACCTGTCTGAGTCTCTAACCCTAACCTGTCTGAGTCTATAACCCTAACCTGTCTGAGTCTATAACCCTAACCTGTCTGAGTCTATAACCCTAACCTGTCTGAGTCTATAACCCTAACCTGTCTGAGTCTATAACCCTAACCTGTCTGAGTCTCTAACCCTAACCTGTCTGAGTCTATAACCCTAACCTGTCTGAGTCTATAACCCTAACCTGTCTGAGTCTATAACCCTAACCTGTCTGAGTCTATAACCCTAACCTGTCTGAGTCTATAACCCTAACCTGTCTGAGTCTATAACCCTAACCTGTCTGAGTCTATAACCCTAACCCTAACCTGTCTGAGTCTATAACCCTAACCTGTCTGAGTCTCTAACCCTAACCTGTCTGAGTCTATAACCCTAACCTGTCTGAGTCTATAACCCTAACCCTAACCTGTCTGAGTGTATAACCCTAACCTGTCTGAGTCTATAACCCTAACCTGTCTGAGTCTATAACCCTAACCTGTCTGAGTCTATAACCCTAACCTGTCTGAGTCTATAACCCTAACCCTAACCTGTCTGAGTCTATAACCCTAACCTGTCTGAGTCTCTAACCCTAACCTGTCTGAGTCTCTAACCCTAACCTGTCTGAGTCTATAACCCTAACCTGTCTGAGTCTCTAACCCTAACCTGTCTGAGTCTATAACCCTAACCTGTCTGAGTCTCTAACCCTAACCCGTCTGAGTCTATAACCCTAACCTGTCTGGGTCTCTAACCCTAACCTGTCTGAGTCTATAACCCTAACCTGTCTGAGTCTATAACCCTAACCTGTCTGAGTCTATAACCCTAACCTGTCTGAGTCTATAACCCTAACCTGTCTGAGTCTATAACCCTAACCTGTCTGGGTCTATAACCCTAACCTGTCTGAGTCTCTAACCCTAACCTGTCTGAGTCTATAACCCTAACCTGTCTGAGTCTATAACCCTAACCCTAACCTGTCTGAGTCTATAACCCTAACCTGTCTGAGTCTCTAACCCTAACCTGTCTGAGTCTATAACCCTAACCTGTCTGAGTCTATAACCCTAACCTGTCTGAGTCTATACCTCTAACCTGTCTGGGTCTTTAACCCTAACCTGTCTGGGTCTCTAACCCTAACCTGTCTGAGTGTATAACCCTAACCTGTCTGGGTATCTAACCCTAACCTGTCTGAGTCTATAACCCTAACCCTAACCTGTCTGAGTGTATAACCCTAACCCTAACCTGTCTGAGTCTATAACCCTAACCTGTCTGAGTCTATAACCCTAACCTGTCTGAGTGTATAACCCTAACCTGTCTGAGTCTATAACCCTAACCTGTCTGAGTCTGTAACCCTAACCTGTCTGAGTCTATAACCCTAACCTGTCTGAGTCTATAACCCTAACCCTAACCTGTCTGAGTCTATAACCCTAACCTGTCTGAGTCTCTAACCCTAACCTGTCTGAGTCTCTAACCCTAACATGTCTGAGTCTATAACCCTAACCTGTCTGAGTCTCTAACCCTAACCTGTCTGAGTCTATAACCCTAACCTGTCTGAGTCTCTAACCCTAACCTGTCTGAGTCTATAACCCTAACCTGTCTGGGTCTCTAACCCTAACCTGTCTGAGTCTATAACCCTAACCTGTCTGAGTCTATAACCCTAACCTGTCTGAGTCTATAACCCTAACCTGTCTGAGTCTATAACCCTAACCTGTCTGAGTCTCTAACCCTAACCTGTCTGAGTCTATAACCCTAACCTGTCTGAGTCTATAACCCTAACCTGTCTGAGTCTATAACCCTAACCTGTCTGAGTCTATAACCCTAACCTGTCTGAGTCTATAACCCTAACCTGTCTGAGTCTCTAACCCTAACCTGTCTGAGTCTCTAACCCTAACCTGTCTGAGTCTCTAACCCTAACCTGTCTGAGTCTATAACCCTAACCCTAACCTGTCTGAGTCTATAACCCTAACCTGTCTGAGTCTCTAACCCTAACCTGTCTGAGTCTATAACCCTAACCTGTCTGAGTCTATAACCCTAACCTGTCTGAGTCTATAACCCTAACCCTAACCTGTCTGAGTCTATAACCCTAACCTGTCTGAGTCTCTAACCCTAACCTGTCTGAGTCTATAACCCTAACCTGTCTGGGTCTCTAACCCTAACCTGTCTGAGTCTATAACCCTAACCTGTCTGAGTCTATAACCCTAACCTGTCTGAGTCTATAACCCTAACCTGTCTGAGTCTATAACCCTAACCTGTCTGAGTCTCTAACCCTAACCTGTCTGAGTCTATAACCCTAACCTGTCTGAGTCTATAACCCTAACCTGTCTGAGTCTATAACCCTAACCTGTCTGAGTCTATAACCCTAACCTGTCTGAGTGTATAACCCTAACCTGTCTGAGTCTATAACCCTAACCTGTCTGAGTCTGTAACCCTAACCTGTCTGAGTCTATAACCCTAACCTGTCTGAGTCTATAACCCTAACCCTAACCTGTCTGAGTCTATAACCCTAACCTGTCTGAGTCTCTAACCCTAACCTGTCTGAGTCTCTAACCCTAACATGTCTGAGTCTATAACCCTAACCTGTCTGAGTCTCTAACCCTAACCTGTCTGAGTCTATAACCCTAACCTGTCTGAGTCTCTAACCCTAACCTGTCTGAGTCTATAACCCTAACCTGTCTGGGTCTCTAACCCTAACCTGTCTGAGTCTATAACCCTAACCTGTCTGAGTCTATAACCCTAACCTGTCTGAGTCTATAACCCTAACCTGTCTGAGTCTATAACCCTAACCTGTCTGAGTCTCTAACCCTAACCTGTCTGAGTCTATAACCCTAACCTGTCTGAGTCTATAACCCTAACCTGTCTGAGTCTATAACCCTAACCTGTCTGAGTCTCTAACCCTAACCTGTCTGAGTCTATAACCCTAACCTGTCTGAGTCTCTAACCCTAACCTGTCTGAGTCTATAACCCTAACCTGTCTGGGTCTCTAACCCTAACCTGTCTGAGTCTATAACCCTAACCTGTCTGAGTCTATAACCCTAACCTGTCTGAGTCTATAACCCTAACCTGTCTGAGTCTATAACCCTAACCTGTCTGAGTCTCTAACCCTAACCTGTCTGAGTCTATAACCCTAACCTGTCTGAGTCTATAACCCTAACCTGTCTGAGTCTATAACCCTAACCTGTCTGAGTCTCTAACCCTAACCTGTCTGAGTCTATAACCCTAACCTGTCTGAGTCTATAAACCTAACCTGTCTGAGTGTATAACCCTAGCCTGTCTGAGTCTCTAACCCTAACCTGTCTGAGTCTCTAACCCTAACCTGTCTGAGTGTATAACCCTAACCTTTCTGAGTCTATAACCCTAACCTGTCTGAGTCTATAACCCTAACCTGTCTGAGTCTATAACCCTAACCTGTCTGGGTCTATAACCCTAACCTGTCTGAGTCTATAACCCTAACCTGTCTGAGTCTATAACCCTAACCTGTCTGGGTCTATAACCCTAACCTGTCTGAGTCTCTAACCCTAACCTGTCTGAGTCTATAACCCTAACCTGTCTGAGTCTATAACCCTAACCCTAACCTGTCTGAGTCTATAACCCTAACCTGTCTGAGTCTCTAACCCTAACCTGTCTGAGTCTATAACCCTAACCTGTCTGAGTCTATAACCCTAACCTGTCTGAGTCTATAACCCTAACCTGTCTGAGTCTATAACCCTAACCTGTCTGAGTCTATAACCCTAACCTGTCTGAGTCTCTAACCCTAACCTGTCTGAGTCTATAACCCTAACCTGTCTGAGTCTATAACCCTAACCTGTCTGAGTCTATAACCCTAACCTGTCTGAGTCTATAACCCTAACCTGTCTGAGTCTATAACCCTAACCTGTCTGAGTCTATAACCCTAACCTGTCTGAGTCTATAACCCTAACCCTAACCTGTCTGAGTCTATAACCCTAACCTGTCTGAGTCTCTAACCCTAACCTGTCTGAGTCTATAACCCTAACCTGTCTGAGTCTATAACCCTAACCCTAACCTGTCTGAGTGTATAACCCTAACCTGTCTGAGTCTATAACCCTAACCTGTCTGAGTCTATAACCCTAACCTGTCTGAGTCTATAACCCTAACCTGTCTGAGTCTATAACCCTAACCCTAACCTGTCTGAGTCTATAACCCTAACCTGTCTGAGTCTCTAACCCTAACCTGTCTGAGTCTCTAACCCTAACCTGTCTGAGTCTATAACCCTAACCTGTCTGAGTCTCTAACCCTAACCTGTCTGAGTCTATAACCCTAACCTGTCTGAGTCTCTAACCCTAACCCGTCTGAGTCTATAACCCTAACCTGTCTGGGTCTCTAACCCTAACCTGTCTGAGTCTATAACCCTAACCTGTCTGAGTCTATAACCCTAACCTGTCTGAGTCTATAACCCTAACCTGTCTGAGTCTATAACCCTAACCTGTCTGAGTCTATAACCCTAACCTGTCTGGGTCTATAACCCTAACCTGTCTGAGTCTCTAACCCTAACCTGTCTGAGTCTATAACCCTAACCTGTCTGAGTCTATAACCCTAACCCTAACCTGTCTGAGTCTATAACCCTAACCTGTCTGAGTCTCTAACCCTAACCTGTCTGAGTCTATAACCCTAACCTGTCTGAGTCTATAACCCTAACCTGTCTGAGTCTATAACTCTAACCTGTCTGGGTCTTTAACCCTAACCTGTCTGGGTCTCTAACCCTAACCTGTCTGAGTGTATAACCCTAACCTGTCTGGGTATCTAACCCTAACCTGTCTGAGTCTATAACCCTAACCCTAACCTGTCTGAGTGTATAACCCTAACCCTAACCTGTCTGAGTCTATAACCCTAACCTGTCTGAGTCTATAACCCTAACCTGTCTGAGTGTATAACCCTAACCTGTCTGAGTCTATAACCCTAACCTGTCTGAGTCTGTAACCCTAACCTGTCTGAGTCTCTAACCCTAACCTGTCTGAGTCTATAACCCTAACCTGTCTGAGTCTCTAACCCTAACCTGTCTGAGTCTATAACCCTAACCTGTCTGGGTCTCTAACCCTAACCTGTCTGAGTCTATAACCCTAACCTGTCTGAGTCTATAACCCTAACCTGTCTGAGTCTATAACCCTAACCTGTCTGAGTCTATAACCCTAACCTGTCTGAGTCTATAACCCTAACCTGTCTGGGTCTATAACCCTAACCTGTCTGAGTCTCTAACCCTAACCTGTCTGAGTCTATAACCCTAACCTGTCTGAGTCTATAACCCTAACCCTAACCTGTCTGAGTCTATAACCCTAACCTGTCTGAGTCTCTAACCCTAACCTGTCTGAGTCTATAACCCTAACCTGTCTGAGTCTATAACCCTAACCTGTCTGAGTCTATAACTCTAACCTGTCTGGGTCTTTAACCCTAACCTGTCTGGGTCTCTAACCCTAACCTGTCTGAGTGTATAACCCTAACCTGTCTGGGTATCTAACCCTAACCTGTCTGAGTCTATAACCCTAACCCTAACCTGTCTGAGTGTATAACCCTAACCCTAACCTGTCTGAGTCTATAACCCTAACCTGTCTGAGTCTATAACCCTAACCTGTCTGAGTGTATAACCCTAACCTGTCTGAGTCTATAACCCTAACCTGTCTGAGTCTGTAACCCTAACCTGTCTGAGTCTATAACCCTAACCTGTCTGAGTCTATAACCCTAACCCTAACCTGTCTGAGTCTATAACCCTAACCTGTCTGAGTCTCTAACCCTAACCTGTCTGAGTCTCTAACCCTAACATGTCTGAGTCTATAACCCTAACCTGTCTGAGTCTCTAACCCTAACCTGTCTGAGTCTATAACCCTAACCTGTCTGAGTCTCTAACCCTAACCTGTCTGAGTCTATAACCCTAACCTGTCTGGGTCTCTAACCCTAACCTGTCTGAGTCTATAACCCTAACCTGTCTGAGTCTATAACCCTAACCTGTCTGAGTCTATAACCCTAACCTGTCTGAGTCTATAACCCTAACCTGTCTGAGTCTCTAACCCTAACCTGTCTGAGTCTATAACCCTAACCTGTCTGAGTCTATAACCCTAACCTGTCTGAGTCTATAACCCTAACCTGTCTGAGTCTATAACCCTAACCTGTCTGAGTCTATAACCCTAACCTGTCTGAGTCTCTAACCCTAACCTGTCTGAGTCTCTAACCCTAACCTGTCTGAGTCTCTAACCCTAACCTGTCTGAGTCTATAACCCTAACCCTAACCTGTCTGAGTCTATAACCCTAACCTGTCTGAGTCTCTAACCCTAACCTGTCTGAGTCTATAACCCTAACCTGTCTGAGTCTATAACCCTAACCTGTCTGAGTCTATAACCCTAACCCTAACCTGTCTGAGTCTATAACCCTAACCTGTCTGAGTCTCTAACCCTAACCTGTCTGAGTCTATAACCCTAACCTGTCTGGGTCTCTAACCCTAACCTGTCTGAGTCTATAACCCTAACCTGTCTGAGTCTATAACCCTAACCTGTCTGAGTCTATAACCCTAACCTGTCTGAGTCTATAACCCTAACCTGTCTGAGTCTCTAACCCTAACCTGTCTGAGTCTATAACCCTAACCTGTCTGAGTCTATAACCCTAACCTGTCTGAGTCTATAACCCTAACCTGTCTGAGTCTATAACCCTAACCTGTCTGAGTGTATAACCCTAACCTGTCTGAGTCTATAACCCTAACCTGTCTGAGTCTGTAACCCTAACCTGTCTGAGTCTATAACCCTAACCTGTCTGAGTCTATAACCCTAACCCTAACCTGTCTGAGTCTATAACCCTAACCTGTCTGAGTCTCTAACCCTAACCTGTCTGAGTCTCTAACCCTAACATGTCTGAGTCTATAACCCTAACCTGTCTGAGTCTCTAACCCTAACCTGTCTGAGTCTATAACCCTAACCTGTCTGAGTCTCTAACCCTAACCTGTCTGAGTCTATAACCCTAACCTGTCTGGGTCTCTAACCCTAACCTGTCTGAGTCTATAACCCTAACCTGTCTGAGTCTATAACCCTAACCTGTCTGAGTCTATAACCCTAACCTGTCTGAGTCTATAACCCTAACCTGTCTGAGTCTCTAACCCTAACCTGTCTGAGTCTATAACCCTAACCTGTCTGAGTCTATAACCCTAACCTGTCTGAGTCTATAACCCTAACCTGTCTGAGTCTCTAACCCTAACCTGTCTGAGTCTATAACCCTAACCTGTCTGAGTCTCTAACCCTAACCTGTCTGAGTCTATAACCCTAACCTGTCTGGGTCTCTAACCCTAACCTGTCTGAGTCTATAACCCTAACCTGTCTGAGTCTATAACCCTAACCTGTCTGAGTCTATAACCCTAACCTGTCTGAGTCTATAACCCTAACCTGTCTGAGTCTCTAACCCTAACCTGTCTGAGTCTATAACCCTAACCTGTCTGAGTCTATAACCCTAACCTGTCTGAGTCTATAACCCTAACCTGTCTGAGTCTCTAACCCTAACCTGTCTGAGTCTATAACCCTAACCTGTCTGAGTCTATAAACCTAACCTGTCTGAGTGTATAACCCTAGCCTGTCTGAGTCTCTAACCCTAACCTGTCTGAGTCTCTAACCCTAACCTGTCTGAGTGTATAACCCTAACCTTTCTGAGTCTATAACCCTAACCTGTCTGAGTCTATAACCCTAACCTGTCTGAGTCTATAACCCTAACCTGTCTGGGTCTATAACCCTAACCTGTCTGAGTCTATAACCCTAACCTGTCTGAGTCTATAACCCTAACCTGTCTGGGTCTATAACCCTAACCTGTCTGAGTCTCTAACCCTAACCTGTCTGAGTCTATAACCCTAACCTGTCTGAGTCTATAACCCTAACCCTAACCTGTCTGAGTCTATAACCCTAACCTGTCTGAGTCTCTAACCCTAACCTGTCTGAGTCTATAACCCTAACCTGTCTGAGTCTATAACCCTAACCTGTCTGAGTCTATAACCCTAACCTGTCTGAGTCTATAACCCTAACCTGTCTGAGTCTATAACCCTAACCTGTCTGAGTCTCTAACCCTAACCTGTCTGAGTCTATAACCCTAACCTGTCTGAGTCTATAACCCTAACCTGTCTGAGTCTATAACCCTAACCTGTCTGAGTCTATAACCCTAACCTGTCTGAGTCTATAACCCTAACCTGTCTGAGTCTATAACCCTAACCTGTCTGAGTCTATAACCCTAACCCTAACCTGTCTGAGTCTATAACCCTAACCTGTCTGAGTCTCTAACCCTAACCTGTCTGAGTCTATAACCCTAACCTGTCTGAGTCTATAACCCTAACCCTAACCTGTCTGAGTGTATAACCCTAACCTGTCTGAGTCTATAACCCTAACCTGTCTGAGTCTATAACCCTAACCTGTCTGAGTCTATAACCCTAACCTGTCTGAGTCTATAACCCTAACCCTAACCTGTCTGAGTCTATAACCCTAACCTGTCTGAGTCTCTAACCCTAACCTGTCTGAGTCTCTAACCCTAACCTGTCTGAGTCTATAACCCTAACCTGTCTGAGTCTCTAACCCTAACCTGTCTGAGTCTATAACCCTAACCTGTCTGAGTCTCTAACCCTAACCCGTCTGAGTCTATAACCCTAACCTGTCTGGGTCTCTAACCCTAACCTGTCTGAGTCTATAACCCTAACCTGTCTGAGTCTATAACCCTAACCTGTCTGAGTCTATAACCCTAACCTGTCTGAGTCTATAACCCTAACCTGTCTGAGTCTATAACCCTAACCTGTCTGGGTCTATAACCCTAACCTGTCTGAGTCTCTAACCCTAACCTGTCTGAGTCTATAACCCTAACCTGTCTGAGTCTATAACCCTAACCCTAACCTGTCTGAGTCTATAACCCTAACCTGTCTGAGTCTCTAACCCTAACCTGTCTGAGTCTATAACCCTAACCTGTCTGAGTCTATAACCCTAACCTGTCTGAGTCTATAACTCTAACCTGTCTGGGTCTTTAACCCTAACCTGTCTGGGTCTCTAACCCTAACCTGTCTGAGTGTATAACCCTAACCTGTCTGGGTATCTAACCCTAACCTGTCTGAGTCTATAACCCTAACCCTAACCTGTCTGAGTGTATAACCCTAACCCTAACCTGTCTGAGTCTATAACCCTAACCTGTCTGAGTCTATAACCCTAACCTGTCTGAGTGTATAACCCTAACCTGTCTGAGTCTATAACCCTAACCTGTCTGAGTCTGTAACCCTAACCTGTCTGAGTCTATAACCCTAACCTGTCTGAGTCTATAACCCTAACCCTAACCTGTCTGAGTCTATAACCCTAACCTGTCTGAGTCTCTAACCCTAACCTGTCTGAGTCTCTAACCCTAACATGTCTGAGTCTATAACCCTAACCTGTCTGAGTCTCTAACCCTAACCTGTCTGAGTCTATAACCCTAACCTGTCTGAGTCTCTAACCCTAACCTGTCTGAGTCTATAACCCTAACCTGTCTGGGTCTCTAACCCTAACCTGTCTGAGTCTATAACCCTAACCTGTCTGAGTCTATAACCCTAACCTGTCTGAGTCTATAACCCTAACCTGTCTGAGTCTATAACCCTAACCTGTCTGAGTCTCTAACCCTAACCTGTCTGAGTCTATAACCCTAACCTGTCTGAGTCTATAACCCTAACCTGTCTGAGTCTATAACCCTAACCTGTCTGAGTCTATAACCCTAACCTGTCTGAGTCTATAACCCTAACCTGTCTGAGTCTCTAACCCTAACCTGTCTGAGTCTCTAACCCTAACCTGTCTGAGTCTCTAACCCTAACCTGTCTGAGTCTATAACCCTAACCCTAACCTGTCTGAGTCTATAACCCTAACCTGTCTGAGTCTCTAACCCTAACCTGTCTGAGTCTATAACCCTAACCTGTCTGAGTCTATAACCCTAACCTGTCTGAGTCTATAACCCTAACCCTAACCTGTCTGAGTCTATAACCCTAACCTGTCTGAGTCTCTAACCCTAACCTGTCTGAGTCTATAACCCTAACCTGTCTGGGTCTCTAACCCTAACCTGTCTGAGTCTATAACCCTAACCTGTCTGAGTCTATAACCCTAACCTGTCTGAGTCTATAACCCTAACCTGTCTGAGTCTATAACCCTAACCTGTCTGAGTCTCTAACCCTAACCTGTCTGAGTCTATAACCCTAACCTGTCTGAGTCTATAACCCTAACCTGTCTGAGTCTATAACCCTAACCTGTCTGAGTCTATAACCCTAACCTGTCTGAGTGTATAACCCTAACCTGTCTGAGTCTATAACCCTAACCTGTCTGAGTCTGTAACCCTAACCTGTCTGAGTCTATAACCCTAACCTGTCTGAGTCTATAACCCTAACCCTAACCTGTCTGAGTCTATAACCCTAACCTGTCTGAGTCTCTAACCCTAACCTGTCTGAGTCTCTAACCCTAACATGTCTGAGTCTATAACCCTAACCTGTCTGAGTCTCTAACCCTAACCTGTCTGAGTCTATAACCCTAACCTGTCTGAGTCTCTAACCCTAACCTGTCTGAGTCTATAACCCTAACCTGTCTGGGTCTCTAACCCTAACCTGTCTGAGTCTATAACCCTAACCTGTCTGAGTCTATAACCCTAACCTGTCTGAGTCTATAACCCTAACCTGTCTGAGTCTATAACCCTAACCTGTCTGAGTCTCTAACCCTAACCTGTCTGAGTCTATAACCCTAACCTGTCTGAGTCTATAACCCTAACCTGTCTGAGTCTATAACCCTAACCTGTCTGAGTCTATAACCCTAACCTGTCTGAGTCTATAACCCTAACCTGTCTGAGTCTCTAACCCTAACCTGTCTGAGTCTCTAACCCTAACCTGTCTGAGTCTCTAACCCTAACCTGTCTGAGTCTATAACCCTAACCCTAACCTGTCTGAGTCTATAACCCTAACCTGTCTGAGTCTCTAACCCTAACCTGTCTGAGTCTATAACCCTAACCTGTCTGAGTCTATAACCCTAACCTGTCTGAGTCTATAACCCTAACCCTAACCTGTCTGAGTCTATAACCCTAACCTGTCTGAGTCTCTAACCCTAACCTGTCTGAGTCTATAACCCTAACCCTAACCTGTCTGAGTCTATAACCCTAACCTGTCTGAGTCTCTAACCCTAACCTGTCTGAGTCTATAACCCTAACCTGTCTGGGTCTCTAACCCTAACCTGTCTGAGTCTATAACCCTAACCTGTCTGAGTCTATAACCCTAACCTGTCTGAGTCTATAACCCTAACCTGTCTGAGTCTATAACCCTAACCTGTCTGAGTCTCTAACCCTAACCTGTCTGAGTCTATAACCCTAACCTGTCTGAGTCTATAACCCTAACCTGTCTGAGTCTATAACCCTAACCTGTCTGAGTCTATAACCCTAACCTGTCTGAGTCTCTAACCCTAACCTGTCTGAGTGTATAACCCTAACCTGTCTGAGTCTATAACCCTAACCTGTCTGAGTCTATAACCCTAACCTGTCTGAGTCTATAACGCTAACCTGTCTGGGTCTATAACCCTAACCTGTCTGAGTCTATAACCCTAACCTGTCTGGGTCTATAACCCTAACCTGTCTGAGTCTCTAACCCTAACCTGTCTGAGTCTATAACCCTAACCTGTCTGAGTCTATAACCCTAACCCTAACCTGTCTGAGTCTATAACCCTAACCTGTCTGAGTCTCTAACCCTAACCTGTCTGAGTCTATAACCCTAACCTGTCTGAGTCTATAACCCTAACCTGTCTGAGTCTATAACCCTAACCCTAACCTGTCTGAGTCTATAACCCTAACCTGTCTGAGTCTATAACCCTAACCTGTCTGAGTCTATAACTCTAACCTGTCTGGGTCTTTAACCCTAACCTGTCTGGGTCTCTAACCCTAACCTGTCTGAGTGTATAACCCTAACCTGTCTGGGTCTCTAACCCTAACCTGTCTGAGTCTATAACCCTAACCCTAACCTGTCTGAGTGTATAACCCTAACCCTAACCTGTCTGAGTCTATAACCCTAACCTGTCTGAGTCTATAACCCTAACCTGTCTGAGTGTATAACCCTAACCTGTCTGAGTCTATAACCCTAACCTGTCTGAGTCTATAACCCTAACCTGTCTGAGTCTATAACCCTAACCTGTCTGAGTCTATAACCCTAACCCTAACCTGTCTGAGTCTATAACCCTAACCTGTCTGAGTCTCTAACCCTAACCTGTCTGAGTCTCTAACCCTAACCTGTCTGAGTCTATAACCCTAACCCTAACCTGTCTGAGTCTATAACCCTAACCTGTCTGAGTCTCTAACCCTAACCTGTCTGAGTCTCTAACCCTAACCTTTCTGAGTCTATAACCCTAACCTGTCTGAGTCTATAACCCTAACCCTAACCTGTCTGAGTCTATAACCCTAACCTGTCTGAGTCTCTAACCCTAACCTGTCTGAGTCTATAACCCTAACCTGTCTGGGTCTCTAACCCTAACCTGTCTGAGTCTATAACCCTAACCTGTCTGAGTCTATAACCCTAACCTGTCTGAGTCTATAACCCTAACCTGTCTGAGTCTATAACCCTAACCTGTCTGAGTCTATAACCCTAACCTGTCTGAGTCTATAACCCTAACCTGTCTGAGTCTATAACCCTAACCTGTCTGAGTCTATAACCCTAACCTGTCTGAGTCTATAACCCTAACCTGTCTGAGTCTATAACCCTAACCTGTCTGAGTCTATAACCCTAACCCTAACCTGTCTGAGTCTATAACCCTAACCTGTCTGAGTCTCTAACCCTAACCTGTCTGAGTCTCTAACCCTAACCTGTCTGAGTCTATAACCCTAACCCTAACCTGTCTGAGTGTATAACCCTAACCTGTCTGAGTCTATAACCCTAACCTGTCTGAGTCTATAACCCTAACCTGTCTGAGTCTCTAACCCTAACCTGTCTGAGTCTATAACCCTAACCCTAACCTGTCTGAGTCTATAACCCTAACCTGTCTGAGTCTCTAACCCTAACCTGTCTGAGTCTCTAACCCTAACCTGTCTGAGTCTATAACCCTAACCTGTCTGAGTCTCTAACCCTAACCTGTCTGAGTGTATAACCCTAACCTGTCTGGGTCTCTAACCCTAACCTGTCTGAGTCTATAACCCTAACCCTAACCTGTCTGAGTGTATAACCCTAACCCTAACCTGTCTGAGTCTATAACCCTAACCTGTCTGAGTCTATAACCCTAACCTGTCTGAGTGTATAACCCTAACCTGTCTGAGTCTATAACCCTAACCTGTCTGAGTCTATAACCCTAACCTGTCTGAGTCTATAACCCTAACCCTAACCTGTCTGAGTCTATAACCCTAACCTGTCTGAGTCTCTAACCCTAACCTGTCTGAGTCTCTAACCCTAACCTGTCTGAGTCTATAACCCTAACCCTAACCTGTCTGAGTCTATAACCCTAACCTGTCTGAGTCTCTAACCCTAACCTGTCTGAGTCTCTAACCCTAACCTGTCTGAGTCTATAACCCTAACCTGTCTGAGTCTATAACCCTAACCCTAACCTGTCTGAGTCTATAACCCTAACCTGTCTGAGTCTCTAACCCTAACCTGTCTGAGTCTATAACCCTAACCTGTCTGGGTCTCTAACCCTAACCTGTCTGAGTCTATAACCCTAACCTGTCTGAGTCTATAACCCTAACCTGTCTGAGTCTATAACCCTAACCTGTCTGAGTCTATAACCCTAACCTGTCTGAGTCTATAACCCTAACCTGTCTGAGTCTATAACCCTAACCTGTCTGAGTCTATAACCCTAACCTGTCTGAGTCTATAACCCTAACCTGTCTGAGTCTATAACCCTAACCTGTCTGAGTCTATAACCCTAACCCTAACCTGTCTGAGTCTATAACCCTAACCTGTCTGAGTCTCTAACCCTAACCTGTCTGAGTCTCTAACCCTAACCTGTCTGAGTCTATAACCCTAACCCTAACCTGTCTGAGTGTATAACCCTAACCTGTCTGAGTCTATAACCCTAACCTGTCTGAGTCTATAACCCTAACCTGTCTGAGTCTCTAACCCTAACCTGTCTGAGTCTATAACCCTAACCCTAACCTGTCTGAGTCTATAACCCTAACCTGTCTGAGTCTCTAACCCTAACCTGTCTGAGTCTCTAACCCTAACCTGTCTGAGTCTATAACCCTAACCTGTCTGAGTCTCTAACCCTAACCTGTCTGAGTCTATAACACTAACCTGTCTGAGTCTCTAACCCTAACCTGTCTGAGTCTATAACCCTAACCTGTCTGGGTCTCTAACCCTAACCTGTCTGAGTCTATAACCCTAACCTGTCTGAGTCTATAACCCTAACCTGTCTGAGTCTATAACCCTAACCTGTCTGAGTCTATAACCCTAACCTGTCTGAGTCTCTAACCCTAACCTGTCTGAGTCTATAACCCTAACCTGTCTGAGTCTATAACCCTAACCTGTCTGAGTCTATAACCCTAACCTGTCTGAGTCTATAACCCTAACCTGTCTGAGTCTATAACCCTAACCTGTCTGAGTCTATAACCCTAACCTGTCTGAGTCTATAACCCTAACCCTAACCTGTCTGAGTCTATAACCCTAACCTGTCTGAGTCTATAACCCTAACCCTAACCTGTCTGAGTCTATAACCCTAACCTGTCTGAGTCTCTAACCCTAACCTGTCTGAGTCTATAACCCTAACCTGTCTGAGTCTATAACCCTAACCTGTCTGAGTCTATAACCCTAACCTGTCTGAGTCTATAACCCTAACCTGTCTGAGTCTATAACCCTAACCTGTCTGAGTCTATAACTAACCCTAACCTGTCTGAGTCTATAACCCTAACCTGTCTGAGTGTATAACCCTAACCTGTCTGAGTCTATAACCCTAACCTGTCTGAGTCTGTAACCCTAACCTGTCTGAGTCTATAACCCTAACCTGTCTGAGTCTATAACCCTAACCCTAACCTGTCTGAGTCTATAACCCTAACCTGTCTGAGTCTCTAACCCTAACCTGTCTGAGTCTATAACCCTAACCTGTCTGAGTCTATAACCCTAACCTGTCTGAGTCTATAACTCTAACCTGTCTGGGTCTTTAACCCTAACCTGTCTGGGTCTCTAACCCTAACCTGTCTGAGTGTATAACCCTAACCTGTCTGGGTATCTAACCCTAACCTGTCTGAGTCTATAACCCTAACCCTAACCTGTCTGAGTGTATAACCCTAACCCTAACCTGTCTGAGTCTATAACCCTAACCTGTCTGAGTCTATAACCCTAACCTGTCTGAGTGTATAACCCTAACCTGTCTGAGTCTATAACCCTAACCTGTCTGAGTCTGTAACCCTAACCTGTCTGAGTCTATAACCCTAACCTGTCTGAGTCTATAACCCTAACCCTAACCTGTCTGAGTCTATAACCCTAACCTGTCTGAGTCTCTAACCCTAACCTGTCTGAGTCTCTAACCCTAACATGTCTGAGTCTATAACCCTAACCTGTCTGAGTCTCTAACCCTAACCTGTCTGAGTCTATAACCCTAACCTGTCTGAGTCTCTAACCCTAACCTGTCTGAGTCTATAACCCTAACCTGTCTGGGTCTCTAACCCTAACCTGTCTGAGTCTATAACCCTAACCTGTCTGAGTCTATAACCCTAACCTGTCTGAGTCTATAACCCTAACCTGTCTGAGTCTATAACCCTAACCTGTCTGAGTCTCTAACCCTAACCTGTCTGAGTCTATAACCCTAACCTGTCTGAGTCTATAACCCTAACCTGTCTGAGTCTATAACCCTAACCTGTCTGAGTCTATAACCCTAACCTGTCTGAGTCTATAACCCTAACCTGTCTGAGTCTCTAACCCTAACCTGTCTGAGTCTCTAACCCTAACCTGTCTGAGTCTCTAACCCTAACCTGTCTGAGTCTATAACCCTAACCCTAACCTGTCTGAGTCTATAACCCTAACCTGTCTGAGTCTCTAACCCTAACCTGTCTGAGTCTATAACCCTAACCTGTCTGAGTCTATAACCCTAACCTGTCTGAGTCTATAACCCTAACCCTAACCTGTCTGAGTCTATAACCCTAACCTGTCTGAGTCTCTAACCCTAACCTGTCTGAGTCTATAACCCTAACCTGTCTGGGTCTCTAACCCTAACCTGTCTGAGTCTATAACCCTAACCTGTCTGAGTCTATAACCCTAACCTGTCTGAGTCTATAACCCTAACCTGTCTGAGTCTATAACCCTAACCTGTCTGAGTCTCTAACCCTAACCTGTCTGAGTCTATAACCCTAACCTGTCTGAGTCTATAACCCTAACCTGTCTGAGTCTATAACCCTAACCTGTCTGAGTCTATAACCCTAACCTGTCTGAGTCTCTAACCCTAACCTGTCTGAGTGTATAACCCTAACCTGTCTGAGTCTATAACCCTAACCTGTCTGAGTCTATAACCCTAACCTGTCTGAGTCTATAACGCTAACCTGTCTGGGTCTATAACCCTAACCTGTCTGAGTCTATAACCCTAACCTGTCTGGGTCTATAACCCTAACCTGTCTGAGTCTCTAACCCTAACCTGTCTGAGTCTATAACCCTAACCTGTCTGAGTCTATAACCCTAACCCTAACCTGTCTGAGTCTATAACCCTAACCTGTCTGAGTCTCTAACCCTAACCTGTCTGAGTCTATAACCCTAACCTGTCTGAGTCTATAACCCTAACCTGTCTGAGTCTATAACTCTAACCTGTCTGGGTCTTTAACCCTAACCTGTCTGGGTCTCTAACCCTAACCTGTCTGAGTGTATAACCCTAACCTGTCTGGGTCTCTAACCCTAACCTGTCTGAGTCTATAACCCTAACCCTAACCTGTCTGAGTGTATAACCCTAACCCTAACCTGTCTGAGTCTATAACCCTAACCTGTCTGAGTCTATAACCCTAACCTGTCTGAGTGTATAACCCTAACCTGTCTGAGTCTATAACCCTAACCTGTCTGAGTCTATAACCCTAACCTGTCTGAGTCTATAACCCTAACCTGTCTGAGTCTATAACCCTAACCCTAACCTGTCTGAGTCTATAACCCTAACCTGTCTGAGTCTCTAACCCTAACCTGTCTGAGTCTCTAACCCTAACCTGTCTGAGTCTATAACCCTAACCCTAACCTGTCTGAGTCTATAACCCTAACCTGTCTGAGTCTCTAACCCTAACCTGTCTGAGTCTCTAACCCTAACCTGTCTGAGTCTATAACCCTAACCTGTCTGAGTCTATAACCCTAACCCTAACCTGTCTGAGTCTATAACCCTAACCTGTCTGAGTCTCTAACCCTAACCTGTCTGAGTCTATAACCCTAACCTGTCTGGGTCTCTAACCCTAACCTGTCTGAGTCTATAACCCTAACCTGTCTGAGTCTATAACCCTAACCTGTCTGAGTCTATAACCCTAACCTGTCTGAGTCTATAACCCTAACCTGTCTGAGTCTATAACCCTAACCTGTCTGAGTCTATAACCCTAACCTGTCTGAGTCTATAACCCTAACCTGTCTGAGTCTATAACCCTAACCTGTCTGAGTCTATAACCCTAACCTGTCTGAGTCTATAACCCTAACCTGTCTGAGTCTATAACCCTAACCCTAACCTGTCTGAGTCTATAACCCTAACCTGTCTGAGTCTCTAACCCTAACCTGTCTGAGTCTCTAACCCTAACCTGTCTGAGTCTATAACCCTAACCCTAACCTGTCTGAGTGTATAACCCTAACCTGTCTGAGTCTATAACCCTAACCTGTCTGAGTCTATAACCCTAACCTGTCTGAGTCTCTAACCCTAACCTGTCTGAGTCTATAACCCTAACCCTAACCTGTCTGAGTCTATAACCCTAACCTGTCTGAGTCTCTAACCCTAACCTGTCTGAGTCTCTAACCCTAACCTGTCTGAGTCTATAACCCTAACCTGTCTGAGTCTCTAACCCTAACCTGTCTGAGTGTATAACCCTAACCTGTCTGGGTCTCTAACCCTAACCTGTCTGAGTCTATAACCCTAACCCTAACCTGTCTGAGTGTATAACCCTAACCCTAACCTGTCTGAGTCTATAACCCTAACCTGTCTGAGTCTATAACCCTAACCTGTCTGAGTGTATAACCCTAACCTGTCTGAGTCTATAACCCTAACCTGTCTGAGTCTATAACCCTAACCTGTCTGAGTCTATAACCCTAACCTGTCTGAGTCTATAACCCTAACCCTAACCTGTCTGAGTCTATAACCCTAACCTGTCTGAGTCTCTAACCCTAACCTGTCTGAGTCTCTAACCCTAACCTGTCTGAGTCTATAACCCTAACCCTAACCTGTCTGAGTCTATAACCCTAACCTGTCTGAGTCTCTAACCCTAACCTGTCTGAGTCTCTAACCCTAACCTGTCTGAGTCTATAACCCTAACCTGTCTGAGTCTATAACCCTAACCCTAACCTGTCTGAGTCTATAACCCTAACCTGTCTGAGTCTCTAACCCTAACCTGTCTGAGTCTATAACCCTAACCTGTCTGGGTCTCTAACCCTAACCTGTCTGAGTCTATAACCCTAACCTGTCTGAGTCTATAACCCTAACCTGTCTGAGTCTATAACCCTAACCTGTCTGAGTCTATAACCCTAACCTGTCTGAGTCTATAACCCTAACCTGTCTGAGTCTATAACCCTAACCTGTCTGAGTCTATAACCCTAACCTGTCTGAGTCTATAACCCTAACCTGTCTGAGTCTATAACCCTAACCTGTCTGAGTCTATAACCCTAACCTGTCTGAGTCTATAACCCTAACCCTAACCTGTCTGAGTCTATAACCCTAACCTGTCTGAGTCTCTAACCCTAACCTGTCTGAGTCTCTAACCCTAACCTGTCTGAGTCTATAACCCTAACCCTAACCTGTCTGAGTGTATAACCCTAACCTGTCTGAGTCTATAACCCTAACCTGTCTGAGTCTATAACCCTAACCTGTCTGAGTCTCTAACCCTAACCTGTCTGAGTCTATAACCCTAACCCTAACCTGTCTGAGTCTATAACCCTAACCTGTCTGAGTCTCTAACCCTAACCTGTCTGAGTCTCTAACCCTAACCTGTCTGAGTCTATAACCCTAACCTGTCTGAGTCTATAACCCTAACCCTAACCTGTCTGAGTCTATAACCCTAACCTGTCTGAGTCTCTAACCCTAACCTGTCTGAGTCTATAACCCTAACCTGTCTGGGTCTCTAACCCTAACCTGTCTGAGTCTATAACCCTAACCTGTCTGAGTCTATAACCCTAACCTGTCTGAGTCTATAACCCTAACCTGTCTGAGTCTATAACCCTAACCTGTCTGAGTCTATAACCCTAACCTGTCTGAGTCTATAACCCTAACCTGTCTGAGTCTATAACCCTAACCTGTCTGAGTCTATAACCCTAACCTGTCTGAGTCTATAACCCTAACCTGTCTGAGTCTATAACCCTAACCCTAACCTGTCTGAGTCTATAACCCTAACCTGTCTGAGTCTCTAACCCTAACCTGTCTGAGTCTCTAACCCTAACCTGTCTGAGTCTATAACCCTAACCCTAACCTGTCTGAGTGTATAACCCTAACCTGTCTGAGTCTATAACCCTAACCTGTCTGAGTCTATAACCCTAACCTGTCTGAGTCTCTAACCCTAACCTGTCTGAGTCTATAACCCTAACCCTAACCTGTCTGAGTCTATAACCCTAACCTGTCTGAGTCTCTAACCCTAACCTGTCTGAGTCTCTAACCCTAACCTGTCTGAGTCTATAACCCTAACCTGTCTGAGTCTCTAACCCTAACCTGTCTGAGTCTATAACACTAACCTGTCTGAGTCTCTAACCCTAACCTGTCTGAGTCTATAACCCTAACCTGTCTGGGTCTCTAACCCTAACCTGTCTGAGTCTATAACCCTAACCTGTCTGAGTCTATAACCCTAACCTGTCTGAGTCTATAACCCTAACCTGTCTGAGTCTATAACCCTAACCTGTCTGAGTCTCTAACCCTAACCTGTCTGAGTCTATAACCCTAACCTGTCTGAGTCTATAACCCTAACCTGTCTGAGTCTATAACCCTAACCTGTCTGAGTCTATAACCCTAACCTGTCTGAGTCTATAACCCTAACCTGTCTGAGTCTATAACCCTAACCCTAACCTGTCTGAGTCTATAACCCTAACCTGTCTGAGTCTATAACCCTAACCCTAACCTGTCTGAGTCTATAACCCTAACCTGTCTGAGTCTCTAACCCTAACCTGTCTGAGTCTATAACCCTAACCTGTCTGAGTCTATAACCCTAACCTGTCTGAGTCTATAACCCTAACCTGTCTGAGTCTATAACCCTAACCTGTCTGAGTCTATAACCCTAACCTGTCTGAGTCTATAACCCTAACCTGTCTGAGTCTATAACCCTAACCCTAACCTGTCTGAGTCTATAACCCTAACCTGTCTGAGTGTATAACCCTAACCTGTCTGAGTCTATAACCCTAACCTGTCTGAGTCTGTAACCCTAACCTGTCTGAGTCTATAACCCTAACCTGTCTGAGTCTATAACCCTAACCCTAACCTGTCTGAGTCTATAACCCTAACCTGTCTGAGTCTCTAACCCTAACCTGTCTGAGTCTATAACCCTAACCTGTCTGAGTCTATAACCCTAACCTGTCTGAGTCTATAACTCTAACCTGTCTGGGTCTTTAACCCTAACCTGTCTGGGTCTCTAACCCTAACCTGTCTGAGTGTATAACCCTAACCTGTCTGGGTATCTAACCCTAACCTGTCTGAGTCTATAACCCTAACCCTAACCTGTCTGAGTGTATAACCCTAACCCTAACCTGTCTGAGTCTATAACCCTAACCTGTCTGAGTCTATAACCCTAACCTGTCTGAGTGTATAACCCTAACCTGTCTGAGTCTATAACCCTAACCTGTCTGAGTCTGTAACCCTAACCTGTCTGAGTCTATAACCCTAACCTGTCTGAGTCTATAACCCTAACCCTAACCTGTCTGAGTCTATAACCCTAACCTGTCTGAGTCTCTAACCCTAACCTGTCTGAGTCTCTAACCCTAACATGTCTGAGTCTATAACCCTAACCTGTCTGAGTCTCTAACCCTAACCTGTCTGAGTCTATAACCCTAACCTGTCTGAGTCTCTAACCCTAACCTGTCTGAGTCTATAACCCTAACCTGTCTGGGTCTCTAACCCTAACCTGTCTGAGTCTATAACCCTAACCTGTCTGAGTCTATAACCCTAACCTGTCTGAGTCTATAACCCTAACCTGTCTGAGTCTATAACCCTAACCTGTCTGAGTCTCTAACCCTAACCTGTCTGAGTCTATAACCCTAACCTGTCTGAGTCTATAACCCTAACCTGTCTGAGTCTATAACCCTAACCTGTCTGAGTCTATAACCCTAACCTGTCTGAGTCTATAACCCTAACCTGTCTGAGTCTCTAACCCTAACCTGTCTGAGTCTCTAACCCTAACCTGTCTGAGTCTCTAACCCTAACCTGTCTGAGTCTATAACCCTAACCCTAACCTGTCTGAGTCTATAACCCTAACCTGTCTGAGTCTCTAACCCTAACCTGTCTGAGTCTATAACCCTAACCTGTCTGAGTCTATAACCCTAACCTGTCTGAGTCTATAACCCTAACCCTAACCTGTCTGAGTCTATAACCCTAACCTGTCTGAGTCTCTAACCCTAACCTGTCTGAGTCTATAACCCTAACCTGTCTGGGTCTCTAACCCTAACCTGTCTGAGTCTATAACCCTAACCTGTCTGAGTCTATAACCCTAACCTGTCTGAGTCTATAACCCTAACCTGTCTGAGTCTATAACCCTAACCTGTCTGAGTCTCTAACCCTAACCTGTCTGAGTCTATAACCCTAACCTGTCTGAGTCTATAACCCTAACCTGTCTGAGTCTATAACCCTAACCTGTCTGAGTCTATAACCCTAACCTGTCTGAGTCTCTAACCCTAACCTGTCTGAGTGTATAACCCTAACCTGTCTGAGTCTATAACCCTAACCTGTCTGAGTCTATAACCCTAACCTGTCTGAGTCTATAACGCTAACCTGTCTGGGTCTATAACCCTAACCTGTCTGAGTCTATAACCCTAACCTGTCTGGGTCTATAACCCTAACCTGTCTGAGTCTCTAACCCTAACCTGTCTGAGTCTATAACCCTAACCTGTCTGAGTCTATAACCCTAACCCTAACCTGTCTGAGTCTATAACCCTAACCTGTCTGAGTCTCTAACCCTAACCTGTCTGAGTCTATAACCCTAACCTGTCTGAGTCTATAACCCTAACCTGTCTGAGTCTATAACTCTAACCTGTCTGGGTCTTTAACCCTAACCTGTCTGGGTCTCTAACCCTAACCTGTCTGAGTGTATAACCCTAACCTGTCTGGGTCTCTAACCCTAACCTGTCTGAGTCTATAACCCTAACCCTAACCTGTCTGAGTGTATAACCCTAACCCTAACCTGTCTGAGTCTATAACCCTAACCTGTCTGAGTCTATAACCCTAACCTGTCTGAGTGTATAACCCTAACCTGTCTGAGTCTATAACCCTAACCTGTCTGAGTCTATAACCCTAACCTGTCTGAGTCTATAACCCTAACCTGTCTGAGTCTATAACCCTAACCCTAACCTGTCTGAGTCTATAACCCTAACCTGTCTGAGTCTCTAACCCTAACCTGTCTGAGTCTCTAACCCTAACCTGTCTGAGTCTATAACCCTAACCCTAACCTGTCTGAGTCTATAACCCTAACCTGTCTGAGTCTCTAACCCTAACCTGTCTGAGTCTCTAACCCTAACCTGTCTGAGTCTATAACCCTAACCTGTCTGAGTCTATAACCCTAACCCTAACCTGTCTGAGTCTATAACCCTAACCTGTCTGAGTCTCTAACCCTAACCTGTCTGAGTCTATAACCCTAACCTGTCTGGGTCTCTAACCCTAACCTGTCTGAGTCTATAACCCTAACCTGTCTGAGTCTATAACCCTAACCTGTCTGAGTCTATAACCCTAACCTGTCTGAGTCTATAACCCTAACCTGTCTGAGTCTATAACCCTAACCTGTCTGAGTCTATAACCCTAACCTGTCTGAGTCTATAACCCTAACCTGTCTGAGTCTATAACCCTAACCTGTCTGAGTCTATAACCCTAACCTGTCTGAGTCTATAACCCTAACCTGTCTGAGTCTATAACCCTAACCCTAACCTGTCTGAGTCTATAACCCTAACCTGTCTGAGTCTCTAACCCTAACCTGTCTGAGTCTCTAACCCTAACCTGTCTGAGTCTATAACCCTAACCCTAACCTGTCTGAGTGTATAACCCTAACCTGTCTGAGTCTATAACCCTAACCTGTCTGAGTCTATAACCCTAACCTGTCTGAGTCTCTAACCCTAACCTGTCTGAGTCTATAACCCTAACCCTAACCTGTCTGAGTCTATAACCCTAACCTGTCTGAGTCTCTAACCCTAACCTGTCTGAGTCTCTAACCCTAACCTGTCTGAGTCTATAACCCTAACCTGTCTGAGTCTCTAACCCTAACCTGTCTGAGTGTATAACCCTAACCTGTCTGGGTCTCTAACCCTAACCTGTCTGAGTCTATAACCCTAACCCTAACCTGTCTGAGTGTATAACCCTAACCCTAACCTGTCTGAGTCTATAACCCTAACCTGTCTGAGTCTATAACCCTAACCTGTCTGAGTGTATAACCCTAACCTGTCTGAGTCTATAACCCTAACCTGTCTGAGTCTATAACCCTAACCTGTCTGAGTCTATAACCCTAACCTGTCTGAGTCTATAACCCTAACCCTAACCTGTCTGAGTCTATAACCCTAACCTGTCTGAGTCTCTAACCCTAACCTGTCTGAGTCTCTAACCCTAACCTGTCTGAGTCTATAACCCTAACCCTAACCTGTCTGAGTCTATAACCCTAACCTGTCTGAGTCTCTAACCCTAACCTGTCTGAGTCTCTAACCCTAACCTGTCTGAGTCTATAACCCTAACCTGTCTGAGTCTATAACCCTAACCCTAACCTGTCTGAGTCTATAACCCTAACCTGTCTGAGTCTCTAACCCTAACCTGTCTGAGTCTATAACCCTAACCTGTCTGGGTCTCTAACCCTAACCTGTCTGAGTCTATAACCCTAACCTGTCTGAGTCTATAACCCTAACCTGTCTGAGTCTATAACCCTAACATGTCTGAGTCTATAACCCTAACCTGTCTGAGTCTATAACCCTAACCTGTCTGAGTCTATAACCCTAACCTGTCTGAGTCTATAACCCTAACCTGTCTGAGTCTATAACCCTAACCTGTCTGAGTCTATAACCCTAACCTGTCTGAGTCTATAACCCTAACCTGTCTGAGTCTATAACCCTAACCCTAACCTGTCTGAGTCTATAACCCTAACCTGTCTGAGTCTCTAACCCTAACCTGTCTGAGTCTCTAACCCTAACCTGTCTGAGTCTATAACCCTAACCCTAACCTGTCTGAGTGTATAACCCTAACCTGTCTGAGTCTATAACCCTAACCTGTCTGAGTCTATAACCCTAACCTGTCTGAGTCTCTAACCCTAACCTGTCTGAGTCTATAACCCTAACCCTAACCTGTCTGAGTCTATAACCCTAACCTGTCTGAGTCTCTAACCCTAACCTGTCTGAGTCTCTAACCCTAACCTGTCTGAGTCTATAACCCTAACCTGTCTGAGTCTCTAACCCTAACCTGTCTGAGTCTATAACACTAACCTGTCTGAGTCTCTAACCCTAACCTGTCTGAGTCTATAACCCTAACCTGTCTGGGTCTCTAACCCTAACCTGTCTGAGTCTATAACCCTAACCTGTCTGAGTCTATAACCCTAACCTGTCTGAGTCTATAACCCTAACCTGTCTGAGTCTATAACCCTAACCTGTCTGAGTCTCTAACCCTAACCTGTCTGAGTCTATAACCCTAACCTGTCTGAGTCTATAACCCTAACCTGTCTGAGTCTATAACCCTAACCTGTCTGAGTCTATAACCCTAACCTGTCTGAGTCTATAACCCTAACCTGTCTGAGTCTATAACCCTAACCTGTCTGAGTCTATAACCCTAACCCTAACCTGTCTGAGTCTATAACCCTAACCTGTCTGAGTCTATAACCCTAACCCTAACCTGTCTGAGTCTATAACCCTAACCTGTCTGAGTCTCTAACCCTAACCTGTCTGAGTCTATAACCCTAACCTGTCTGAGTCTATAACCCTAACCTGTCTGAGTCTATAACCCTAACCTGTCTGAGTCTATAACCCTAACCTGTCTGAGTCTATAACCCTAACCTGTCTGAGTCTATAACCCTAACCCTAACCTGTCTGAGTCTATAACCCTAACCTGTCTGAGTCTCTAACCCTAACCTGTCTGAGTCTCTAACCCTAACCTGTCTGAGTCTATAACCCTAACCCTAACCTGTCTGAGTCTATAACCCTAACCTGTCTGAGTCTCTAACCCTAACCTGTCTGAGTCTCTAACCCTAACCTGTCTGAGTCTATAACCCTAACCTGTCTGAGTCTATAACCCTAACCCTAACCTGTCTGAGTCTATAACCCTAACCTGTCTGAGTCTCTAACCCTAACCTGTCTGAGTCTCTAACCCTAACCTGTCTGAGTCTATAACCCTAACCTGTCTGAGTCTATAACCCTAACCTGTCTGAGTCTATAACCCTAACCCTAACCTGTCTGGGTCTCTAACCCTAACCTGTCTGAGTCTATAACCCTAACCCTAACCTGTCTGAGTGTATAACCCTAACCCTAACCTGTCTGAGTCTATAACCCTAACCTGTCTGAGTCTATAACCCTAACCTGTCTGAGTGTATAACCCTAACCTGTCTGAGTCTATAACCCTAACCTGTCTGAGTCTATAACCCTAACCTGTCTGAGTCTATAACCCTAACCTGTCTGAGTCTCTAACCCTAACCTGTCTGAGTCTCTAACCCTAACCTGTCTGAGTCTATAACCCTAACCTGTCTGAGTCTATAACCCTAACCTGTCTGAGTCTATAACCCTAACCCTAACCTGTCTGGGTCTCTAACCCTAACCTGTCTGAGTCTATAACCCTAACCCTAACCTGTCTGAGTGTATAACCGTAACCCTAACCTGTCTGAGTCTATAACCCTAACCTGTCTGAGTCTATAACCCTAACCTGTCTGAGTGTATAACCCTAACCTGTCTGAGTCTATAACCCTAACCTGTCTGAGTCTATAACCCTAACCTGTCTGAGTCTATAACCCTAACCTGTCTGAGTCTATAACCCTAACCTGTCTGAGTCTATAACCCTAACCTGTCTGAGTCTATAACCCTAACCTATCTGAGTCTATAACCCTAACCTGTCTGAGTCTATAACCCTAACCTGTCTGAGTCTATAACCCTAACCTGTCTGAGTCTATAACCCTAACCTGTCTGAGTCTATAACCCTAACCTTTCTGAGTCTATAACCCTAACCTGTCTGAGTCTATAACCCTAACCTGTCTGAGTCTATAACCCTAACCTGTCTGAGTCTATAACCCTAACCTGTCTGAGTCTATAACCCTAACCTGTCTGAGTCTATAACCCTAACCTGTCTGAGTCTATAACCCTAACCTGTCTGAGTCTATAACCCTAACCTGTCTGAGTCTATAACCCTAACCTGTCTGAGTGTATAACCCTAACCTGTCTGAGTGTATAACCCTAACCTGTCTGAGTCTATAACCCTAACCTGTCTGAGTCTATAACCCTAACCTGTCTGAGTCTATAACCCTAACCTGTCTGAGTCTCTAACCCTAACCTGTCTGAGTCTATAACCCTAACCTGTCTGAGTCTATAAACCTAACCTGTCTGAGTGTATAACCCTAGCCTGTCTGAGTCTCTAACCCTAACCTGTCTGAGTCTCTAACCCTAACCTGTCTGAGTGTATAACCCTAACCTTTCTGAGTCTATAACCCTAACCTGTCTGAGTCTATAACCCTAACCTGTCTGAGTCTATAACCCTAACCTGTCTGGGTCTATAACCCTAACCTGTCTGAGTCTATAACCCTAACCTGTCTGAGTCTATAACCCTAACCTGTCTGGGTCTATAACCCTAACCTGTCTGAGTCTCTAACCCTAACCTGTCTGAGTCTATAACCCTAACCTGTCTGAGTCTATAACCCTAACCCTAACCTGTCTGAGTCTATAACCCTAACCTGTCTGAGTCTCTAACCCTAACCTGTCTGAGTCTATAAGCCTAACCTGTCTGAGTCTATAACCCTAACCTGTCTGAGTCTATAACCCTAACCTGTCTGAGTCTATAACCCTAACCTGTCTGAGTCTCTAACCCTAACCTGTCTGAGTCTATAACCCTAACCTGTCTGAGTCTATAACCCTAACCTGTCTGAGTCTATAACCCTAACCTGTCTGAGTCTATAACCCTACCCTGTCCGAGTCTATAACCCTAACCTGTCTGAGTCTATAACCCTAACCTGTCTGAGTCTATAACCCTAACCCTAACCTGTCTGAGTCTATAACCCTAACCTGTCTGAGTCTCTAACCCTAACCTGTCTGAGTCTATAACCCTAACCTGTCTGAGTCTATAACCCTAACCCTAACCTGTCTGAGTGTATAACCCTAACCTGTCTGAGTCTATAACCCTAACCTGTCTGAGTCTATAACCCTAACCTGTCTGAGTCTATAACCCTAACCTGTCTGAGTCTATAACCCTAACCCTAACCTGTCTGAGTCTATAACCCTAACCTGTCTGAGTCTCTAACCCTAACCTGTCTGAGTCTCTAACCCTAACCTGTCTGAGTCTATAACCCTAACCTGTCTGAGTCTCTAACCCTAACCTGTCTGAGTCTATAACCCTAACCTGTCTGAGTCTCTAACCCTAACCTGTCTGAGTCTATAACCCTAACCTGTCTGGGTCTCTAACCCTAACCTGTCTGAGTCTATAACCCTAACCTGTCTGAGTCTATAACCCTAACCTGTCTGAGTCTATAACCCTAACCTGTCTGAGTCTATAACCCTAACCTGTCTGAGTCTCTAACCCTAACCTGTCTGAGTCTATAACCCTAACCTGTCTGAGTCTCTAACCCTAACCTGTCTGAGTCTATAACCCTAACCTGTCTGAGTCTATAACCCTAACCTGTCTGAGTCTATAACCCTAACCTGTCTGAGTCTATAACCCTACCCTGTCTGAGTCTATAACCCTAACCTGTCTGAGTCTATAACCCTAACCTGTCTGAGTCTATAACCCTAACCCTAACCTGTCTGAGTCTATAACCCTAACCTGTCTGAGTCTCTAACCCTAACCTGTCTGAGTCTATAACCCTAACCTGTCTGAGTCTATAACCCTAACCCTAACCTGTCTGAGTGTATAACCCTAACCTGTCTGAGTCTATAACCCTAACCTGTCTGAGTCTATAACCCTAACCTGTCTGAGTCTATAACCCTAACCTGTCTGAGTCTATAACCCTAACCCTAACCTGTCTGAGTCTATAACCCTAACCTGTCTGAGTCTCTAACCCTAACCTGTCTGAGTCTCTAACACTAACCTGTCTGAGTCTATAACCCTAACCTGTCTGAGTCTCTAACCCTAACCTGTCTGAGTCTATAACCCTAACCTGTCTGAGTCTCTAACCCTAACCTGTCTGAGTCTATAACCCTAACCTGTCTGGGTCTCTAACCCTAACCTGTCTGAGTCTATAACCCTAACCCTAACCTGTCTGAGTGTATAACCGTAACCCTAACCTGTCTGAGTCTATAACCCTAACCTGTCTGAGTCTATAACCCTAACCTGTCTGAGTGTATAACCCTAACCTGTCTGAGTCTATAACCCTAACCTGTCTGAGTCTATAACCCTAACCTGTCTGAGTCTATAACCCTAACCTGTCTGAGTCTATAACCCTAACCTGTCTGAGTCTATAACCCTAACCTGTCTGAGTCTATAACCCTAACCTGTCTGAGTCTATAACCCTAACCTGTCTGAGTCTATAACCCTAACCTGTCTGAGTCTATAACCCTAACCTGTCTGAGTCTATAACCCTAACCTGTCTGAGTCTATAACCCTAACCTGTCTGAGTCTATAACCCTAACCTGTCTGAGTCTATAACCCTAACCTGTCTGAGTCTATAACCCTAACCTGTCTGAGTCTATAACCCTAACCTGTCTGAGTCTATAACCCTAACCTGTCTGAGTCTATAACCCTAACCTGTCTGAGTGTATAACCCTAACCTGTCTGAGTGTATAACCCTAACCTGTCTGAGTCTATAACCCTAACCTGTCTGAGTCTATAACCCTAACCTGTCTGAGTCTATAACCCTAACCTGTCTGAGTCTCTAACCCTAACCTGTCTGAGTCTATAACCCTAACCTGTCTGAGTCTATAAACCTAACCTGTCTGAGTGTATAACCCTAGCCTGTCTGAGTCTCTAACCCTAACCTGTCTGAGTCTCTAACCCTAACCTGTCTGAGTGTATAACCCTAACCTTTCTGAGTCTATAACCCTAACCTGTCTGAGTCTATAACCCTAACCTGTCTGAGTCTATAACCCTAACCTGTCTGGGTCTATAACCCTAACCTGTCTGAGTCTATAACCCTAACCTGTCTGAGTCTATAACCCTAACCTGTCTGGGTCTATAACCCTAACCTGTCTGAGTCTCTAACCCTAACCTGTCTGAGTCTATAACCCTAACCTGTTTGAGTCTATAACCCTAACCCTAACCTGTCTGAGTCTATAACCCTAACCTGTCTGAGTCTCTAACCCTAACCTGTCTGAGTCTATAACCCTAACATGTCTGAGTCTATAACCCTAACCTGTCTGAGTCTATAACCCTAACCTGTCTGAGTCTATAACCCTAACCTGTCTGAGTCTATAACCCTAACCTGTCTGAGTCTCTAACCCTAACCTGTCTGAGTCTATAACCCTAACCTGTCTGAGTCTATAACCCTAACCTGTCTGAGTCTATAACCCTAACCTGTCTGAGTCTATAACCCTAACCTGTCTGAGTCTATAACCCTAACCTGTCTGAGTCTATAACCCTAACCCTAACCTGTCTGAGTCTATAACCCTAACCTGTCTGAGTCTCTAACCCTAACCTGTCTGAGTCTATAACCCTAACCTGTCTGAGTCTATAACCCTAACCCTAACCTGTCTGAGTGTATAACCCTAACCTGTCTGAGTCTATAACCCTAACCTGTCTGAGTCTATAACCCTAACCTGTCTGAGTCTATAACCCTAACCTGTCTGAGTCTATAACCCTAACCCTAACATGTCTGAGTCTATAACCCTAACCTGTCTGAGTCTCTAACCCTAACCTGTCTGAGTCTCTAACCCTAACCTGTCTGAGTCTATAACCCTAACCTGTCTGAGTCTCTAACCCTAACCTGTCTGAGTCTATAACCCTAACCTGTCTGAGTCTCTAACCCTAACCTGTCTGAGTCTATAACCCTAACCTGTCTGGGTCTCTAACCCTAACCTGTCTGAGTCTATAACCCTAACCTGTCTGAGTCTATAACCCTAACCTGTCTGAGTCTATAACCCTAACCTGTCTGAGTCTATAACCCTAACCTGTCTGAGTCTCTAACCCTAACCTGTCTGAGTCTATAACCCTAACCTGTCTGAGTCTATAACCCTAACCTGTCTGAGTCTATAACCCTAACCTGTCTGAGTCTCTAACCCTAACCTGTCTGAGTCTATAACCCTAACCTGTCTGAGTCTATAAACCTAACCTGTCTGAGTGTATAACCCTAGCCTGTCTGAGTCTCTAACCCTAACCTGTCTGAGTCTCTAACCCTAACCTGTCTGAGTGTATAACCCTAACCTTTCTGAGTCTATAACCCTAACCTGTCTGAGTCTATAACCCTAACCTGTCTGAGTCTATAACCTTAACCTGTCTGGGTCTATAACCCTAACCTGTCTGAGTCTATAACCCTAACCTGTCTGAGTCTATAACCCTAACCTGTCTGGGTCTATAACCCTAACCTGTCTGAGTCTCTAACCCTAACCTGTCTGAGTCTATAACCCTAACCTGTCTGAGTCTATAACCCTAACCCTAACCTGTCTGAGTCTATAACCCTAACCTGTCTGAGTCTCTAACCCTAACCTGTCTGAGTCTATAACCCTAACCTGTCTGAGTCTATAACCCTAACCTGTCTGAGTCTATAACCCTAACCTGTCTGAGTCTATAACCCTAACCTGTCTGAGTCTATAACCCTAACCTGTCTGAGTCTCTAACCCTAACCTGTCTGAGTCTATAACCCTAACCTGTCTGAGTCTATAACCCTAACCTGTCTGAGTCTATAACCCTAACCTGTCTGAGTCTATAACCCTAACCTGTCTGAGTCTATAACCCTAACCTGTCTGAGTCTATAACCCTAACCTGTCTGAGTCTATAACCCTAACCCTAACCTGTCTGAGTCTATAACCCTAACCTGTCTGAGTCTCTAACCCTAACCTGTCTGAGTCTATAACCCTAACCTGTCTGAGTCTATAACCCTAACCCTAACCTGTCTGAGTGTATAACCCTAACCTGTCTGAGTCTATAACCCTAACCTGTCTGAGTCTATAACCCTAACCTGTCTGAGTCTATAACCCTAACCTGTCTGAGTCTATAACCCTAACCCTAACCTGTCTGAGTCTATAACCCTAACCTGTCTGAGTCTCTAACCCTAACCTGTCTGAGTCTCTAACCCTAACCTGTCTGAGTCTATAACCCTAACCTGTCTGAGTCTCTAACCCTAACCTGTCTGAGTCTATAACCCTAACCTGTCTGAGTCTCTAACCCTAACCTGTCTGAGTCTATAACCCTAACCTGTCTGGGTCTCTAACCCTAACCTGTCTGAGTCTATAACCCTAACCTGTCTGAGTCTATAACCCTAACCTGTCTGAGTCTATAACCCTAACCTGTCTGAGTCTATAACCCTAACCTGTCTGAGTCTCTAACCCTAACCTGTCTGAGTCTATAACCCTAACCTGTCTGAGTCTATAACCCTAACCTGTCTGAGTCTATAACCCTAACCTGTCTGAGTCTATAACCCTAACCTGTCTGAGTCTATAACCCTAACCCTAACCTGTCTGAGTCTATAACCCTAACCTGTCTGAGTCTCTAACCCTAACCTGTCTGAGTCTCTAACCCTAACCTGTCTGAGTCTATAACCCTAACCCTAACCTGTCTGAGTCTATAACCCTAACCTGTCTGAGTCTCTAACCCTAACCTGTCTGAGTCTCTAACCCTAACCTGTCTGAGTCTATAACCCTAACCTGTCTGAGTCTATAACCCTAACCCTAACCTGTCTGAGTCTATAACCCTAACCTGTCTGAGTCTCTAACCCTAACCTGTCTGAGTCTATAACCCTAACCTGTCTGGGTCTCTAACCCTAACCTGTCTGAGTCTATAACCCTAACCTGTCTGAGTCTATAACCCTAACCTGTCTGAGTCTATAACCCTAACCTGTCTGAGTCTATAACCCTAACCTGTCTGAGTCTCTAACCCTATCCTGTCTGAGTCTATAACCCTAACCTGTCTGAGTCTATAACCCTAACCTGTCTGAGTCTATAACCCTAACCTGTCTGAGTCTATAACCCTAACCTGTCTGAGTCTATAACCCTAACCTGTCTGAGTCTATAACCCTAACCTGTCTGAGTCTATAACCCTAACCCTAACCTGTCTGAGTCTATAACCCTAACCTGTCTGAGTCTCTAACCCTAACCTGTCTGAGTCTCTAACCCTAACCTGTCTGAGTCTATAACCCTAACCCTAACCTGTCTGAGTCTATAACCCTAACCTGTCTGAGTCTCTAACCCTAACCTGTCTGAGTCTCTAACCCTAACCTGTCTGAGTCTATAACCCTAACCTGTCTGAGTCTATAACCCTAACCCTAACCTGTCTGAGTCTATAACCCTAACCTGTCTGAGTCTCTAACCCTAACCTGTCTGAGTCTCTAACCCTAACCTGTCTGAGTCTCTAACCCTAACCTGTCTGAGTCTATAACCCTAACCTGTCTGAGTCTATAACCCTAACCTGTCTGAGTCTATAACCCTAACCTGTCTGAGTCTATAACCCTAACCTGTCTGAGTCTATAACCCTAACCTGTCTGAGTCTATAACCCTAACCTGTCTGAGTCTATAACCCTAACCCTAACCTGTCTGAGTCTATAACCCTAACCTGTCTGAGTCTCTAACCCTAACCTGTCTGAGTCTATAACCCTAACCTGTCTGAGTCTATAACCCTAACCCTAACCTGTCTGAGTGTATAACCCTAACCTGTCTGAGTCTATAACCCTAACCTGTCTGAGTCTATAACCCTAACCTGTCTGAGTCTATAACCCTAACCTGTCTGAGTCTATAACCCTAACCCTAACCTGTCTGAGTCTATAACCCTAACCTGTCTGAGTCTCTAACCCTAACCTGTCTGAGTCTCTAACCCTAACCTGTCTGAGTCTATAACCCTAACCTGTCTGAGTCTCTAACCCTAACCTGTCTGAGTCTATAACCCTAACCTGTCTGAGTCTCTAACCCTAACCTGTCTGAGTCTATAACCCTAACCTGTCTGGGTCTCTAACCCTAACCTGTCTGAGTCTATAACCCTAACCTGTCTGAGTCTATAACCCTAACCTGTCTGAGTCTATAACCCTAACCTGTCTGAGTCTATAACCCTAACCTGTCTGAGTCTCTAACCCTAACCTGTCTGAGTCTATAACCCTAACCTGTCTGAGTCTATAACCCTAACCTGTCTGAGTCTATAACCCTAACCTGTCTGAGTCTATAACCCTAACCTGTCTGAGTCTATAACCCTAACCTGTCTGAGTCTATAACCCTAACCTGTCTGAGTCTATAACCCTAACCCTAACCTGTCTGAGTCTATAACCCTAACCTGTCTGAGTCTCTAACCCTAACCTGTCTGAGTCTCTAACCCTAACCTGTCTGAGTCTATAACCCTAACCCTAACCTGTCTGAGTCTATAACCCTAACCTGTCTGAGTCTCTAACCCTAACCTGTCTGAGTCTCTAACCCTAACCTGTCTGAGTCTATAACCCTAACCTGTCTGAGTCTATAACCCTAACCCTAACCTGTCTGAGTCTATAACCCTAACCTGTCTGAGTCTCTAACCCTAACCTGTCTGAGTCTATAACCCTAACCTGTCTGGGTCTCTAACCCTAACCTGTCTGAGTCTATAACCCTAACCTGTCTGAGTCTATAACCCTAACCTGTCTGAGTCTATAACCCTAACCTGTCTGAGTCTATAACCCTAACCTGTCTGAGTCTCTAACCCTATCCTGTCTGAGTCTATAACCCTAACCTGTCTGAGTCTATAACCCTAACCTGTCTGAGTCTATAACCCTAACCTGTCTGAGTCTATAACCCTAACCTGTCTGAGTCTATAACCCTAACCTGTCTGAGTGTATAACCCTAACCTGTCTGAGTCTATAACCCTAACCTGTCTGAGTCTATAACCCTAACCTGTCTGAGTCTATAACCCTAACCTGTCTGAGTCTCTAACCCTAACCTGTCTGAGTCTATAACCCTAACCTGTCTGAGTCTATAAACCTAACCTGTCTGAGTGTATAACCCTAGCCTGTCTGAGTCTCTAACCCTAACCTGTCTGAGTCTCTAACCCTAACCTGTCTGAGTGTATAACCCTAACCTTTCTGAGTCTATAACCCTAACCTGTCTGAGTCTATAACCCTAACCTGTCTGAGTCTATAACCCTAACCTGTCTGGGTCTATAACCCTAACCTGTCTGAGTCTATAACCCTAACCTGTCTGAGTCTATAACCCTAACCTGTCTGGGTCTATAACCCTAACCTGTCTGAGTCTCTAACCCTAACCTGTCTGAGTCTATAACCCTAACCTGTCTGAGTCTATAACCCTAACCCTAACCTGTCTGAGTCTATAACCCTAACCTGTCTGAGTCTCTAACCCTAACCTGTCTGAGTCTATAACCCTAACCTGTCTGAGTCTATAACCCTAACCTGTCTGAGTCTATAACCCTAACCTGTCTGAGTCTATAACCCTAACCTGTCTGAGTCTCTAACCCTAACCTGTCTGAGTCTATAACCCTAACCTGTCTGAGTCTATAACCCTAACCTGTCTGAGTCTATAACCCTAACCTGTCTGAGTCTATAACCCTACCCTGTCCGAGTCTATAACCCTAACCTGTCTGAGTCTATAACCCTAACCTGTCTGAGTCTATAACCCTAACCCTAACCTGTCTGAGTCTATAACCCTAACCTGTCTGAGTCTCTAACCCTAACCTGTCTGAGTCTATAACCCTAACCTGTCTGAGTCTATAACCCTAACCCTAACCTGTCTGAGTGTATAACCCTAACCTGTCTGAGTCTATAACCCTAACCTGTCTGAGTCTATAACCCTAACCTGTCTGAGTCTATAACCCTAACCTGTCTGAGTCTATAACCCTAACCCTAACCTGTCTGAGTCTATAACCCTAACCTGTCTGAGTCTCTAACCCTAACCTGTCTGAGTCTCTAACCCTAACCTGTCTGAGTCTATAACCCTAACCTGTCTGAGTCTCTAACCCTAACCTGTCTGAGTCTATAACCCTAACCTGTCTGAGTCTCTAACCCTAACCTGTCTGAGTCTATAACCCTAACCTGTCTGGGTCTCTAACCCTAACCTGTCTGAGTCTATAACCCTAACCTGTCTGAGTCTATAACCCTAACCTGTCTGAGTCTATAACCCTAACCTGTCTGAGTCTATAACCCTAACCTGTCTGAGTCTCTAACCCTAACCTGTCTGAGTCTATAACCCTAACCTGTCTGAGTCTCTAACCCTAACCTGTCTGAGTCTATAACCCTAACCTGTCTGAGTCTATAACCCTAACCTGTCTGAGTCTATAACCCTAACCTGTCTGAGTCTATAACCCTACCCTGTCTGAGTCTATAACCCTAACCTGTCTGAGTCTATAACCCTAACCTGTCTGAGTCTATAACCCTAACCTGTCTGAGTCTATAACCCTAACCTGTCTGAGTCTCTAACCCTAACCTGTCTGAGTCTATAACCCTAACCTGTCTGAGTCTATAACCCTAACCCTAACCTGTCTGAGTGTATAACCCTAACCTGTCTGAGTCTATAACCCTAACCTGTCTGAGTCTATAACCCTAACCTGTCTGAGTCTATAACCCTAACCTGTCTGAGTCTATAACCCTAACCCTAACCTGTCTGAGTCTATAACCCTAACCTGTCTGAGTCTCTAACCCTAACCTGTCTGAGTCTCTAACACTAACCTGTCTGAGTCTATAACCCTAACCTGTCTGAGTCTCTAACCCTAACCTGTCTGAGTCTATAACCCTAACCTGTCTGAGTCTCTAACCCTAACCTGTCTGAGTCTATAACCCTAACCTGTCTGGGTCTCTAACCCTAACCTGTCTGAGTCTATAACCCTAACCCTAACCTGTCTGAGTGTATAACCGTAACCCTAACCTGTCTGAGTCTATAACCCTAACCTGTCTGAGTCTATAACCCTAACCTGTCTGAGTCTATAACCCTAACCTGTCTGAGTCTATAACCCTAACCTGTCTGAGTCTATAACCCTAACCTGTCTGAGTCTATAACCCTAACCTGTCTGAGTCTATAACCCTAACCTGTCTGAGTCTATAACCCTAACCTGTCTGAGTCTATAACCCTAACCTGTCTGAGTCTATAACCCTAACCTGTCTGAGTCTATAACCCTAACCTGTCTGAGTCTATAACCCTAACCTGTCTGAGTCTATAACCCTAACCTGTCTGAGTCTATAACCCTAACCTGTCTGAGTCTATAACCCTAACCTGTCTGAGTCTATAACCCTAACCTGTCTGAGTCTATAACCCTAACCTGTCTGAGTCTATAACCCTAACCTGTCTGAGTGTATAACCCTAACCTGTCTGAGTGTATAACCCTAACCTGTCTGAGTCTATAACCCTAACCTGTCTGAGTCTATAACCCTAACCTGTCTGAGTCTATAACCCTAACCTGTCTGAGTCTATAACCCTAACCTGTCTGAGTCTCTAACCCTAACCTGTCTGAGTCTATAACCCTAACCTGTCTGAGTCTATAAACCTAACCTGTCTGAGTGTATAACCCTAGCCTGTCTGAGTCTCTAACCCTAACCTGTCTGAGTCTCTAACCCTAACCTGTCTGAGTGTATAACCCTAACCTTTCTGAGTCTATAACCCTAACCTGTCTGAGTCTATAACCCTAACCTGTCTGAGTCTATAACCCTAACCTGTCTGGGTCTATAACCCTAACCTGTCTGAGTCTATAACCCTAACCTGTCTGAGTCTATAACCCTAACCTGTCTGGGTCTATAACCCTAACCTGTCTGAGTCTCTAACCCTAACCTGTCTGAGTCTATAACCCTAACCTGTTTGAGTCTATAACCCTAACCCTAACCTGTCTGAGTCTATAACCCTAACCTGTCTGAGTCTCTAACCCTAACCTGTCTGAGTCTATAACCCTAACCTGTCTGAGTCTATAACCCTAACCTGTCTGAGTCTATAACCCTAACCTGTCTGAGTCTATAACCCTAACCTGTCTGAGTCTATAACCCTAACCTGTCTGAGTCTATAACCCTAACCTGTCTGAGTCTATAACCCTAACCTGTCTGAGTCTATAACCCTAACCTGTCTGAGTCTATAACCCTAACCTGTCTGAGTCTATAACCCTAACCTGTCTGAGTCTATAACCCTAACCTGTCTGAGTCTATAACCCTAACCTGTCTGAGTCTATAACCCTAACCTGTCTGAGTCTATAACCCTAACCTGTCTGAGTCTATAACCCTAACCTGTCTGAGTCTATAACCCTAACCTGTCTGAGTCTATAACCCTAACCTGTCTGAGTGTATAACCCTAACCTGTCTGAGTGTATAACCCTAACCTGTCTGAGTCTATAACCCTAACCTGTCTGAGTCTATAACCCTAACCTGTCTGAGTCTATAACCCTAACCTGTCTGGGTCTATAACCCTAACCTGTCTGAGTCTCTAACCCTAACCTGTCTGAGTCTATAACCCTAACCTGTCTGAGTCTATAAACCTAACCTGTCTGAGTGTATAACCCTAGCCTGTCTGAGTCTCTAACCCTAACCTGTCTGAGTCTCTAACCCTAACCTGTCTGAGTGTATAACCCTAACCTTTCTGAGTCTATAACCCTAACCTGTCTGAGTCTATAACCCTAACCTGTATGAGTCTATAACCCTAACCTGTCTGGGTCTATAACCCTAACCTGTCTGAGTCTATAACCCTAACCTGTCTGAGTCTATAACCCTAACCTGTCTGGGTCTATAACCCTAACCTGTCTGAGTCTCTAACCCTAACCTGTCTGAGTCTATAACCCTAACCTGTTTGAGTCTATAACCCTAACCCTAACCTGTCTGAGTCTATAACCCTAACCTGTCTGAGTCTCTAACCCTAACCTGTCTGAGTCTATAACCCTAACCTGTCTGAGTCTATAACCCTAACCTGTCTGAGTCTATAACCCTAACCTGTCTGAGTCTATAACCCTAACCTGTCTGAGTCTATAACCCTAACCTGTCTGAGTCTCTAACCCTAACCTGTCTGAGTCTATAACCCTAACCTGTCTGAGTCTATAACCCTAACCTGTCTGAGTCTATAACCCTAACCTGTCTGAGTCTATAACCCTAACCTGTCTGAGTCTATAACCCTAACCTGTCTGAGTCTATAACCCTAACCCTAACCTGTCTGAGTCTATAACCCTAACCTGTCTGAGTCTCTAACCCTAACCTGTCTGAGTCTATAACCCTAACCTGTCTGAGTCTATAACCCTAACCCTAACCTGTCTGAGTGTATAACCCTAACCTGTCTGAGTCTATAACCCTAACCTGTCTGAGTCTATAACCCTAACCTGTCTGAGTCTATAACCCTAACCCTAACATGTCTGAGTCTATAACCCTAACCTGTCTGAGTCTCTAACCCTAACCTGTCTGAGTGTATAACCCTAACCTTTCTGAGTCTATAACCCTAACCTGTCTGAGTCTATAACCCTAACCTGTCTGAGTCTATAACCCTAACCTGTCTGGGTCTATAACCCTAACCTGTCTGAGTCTATAACCCTAACCTGTCTGAGTCTATAACCCTAACCTGTCTGGGTCTATAACCCTAACCTGTCTGAGTCTCTAACCCTAACCTGTCTGAGTCTATAACCCTAACCTGTTTGAGTCTATAACCCTAACCCTAACCTGTCTGAGTCTATAACCCTAACCTGTCTGAGTCTCTAACCCTAACCTGTCTGAGTCTATAACCCTAACCTGTCTGAGTCTATAACCCTAACCTGTCTGAGTCTATAACCCTAACCTGTCTGAGTCTATAACCCTAACCTGTCTGAGTCTATAACCCTAACCTGTCTGAGTCTCTAACCCTAACCTGTCTGAGTCTATAACCCTAACCTGTCTGAGTCTATAACCCTAACCTGTCTGAGTCTATAACCCTAACCTGTCTGAGTCTATAACCCTAACCTGTCTGAGTCTATAACCCTAACCTGTCTGAGTCTATAACCCTAACCCTAACCTGTCTGAGTCTATAACCCTAACCTGTCTGAGTCTCTAACCCTAACCTGTCTGAGTCTATAACCCTAACCTGTCTGAGTCTATAACCCTAACCCTAACCTGTCTGAGTGTATAACCCTAACCTGTCTGAGTCTATAACCCTAACCTGTCTGAGTCTATAACCCTAACCTGTCTGAGTCTATAACCCTAACCTGTCTGAGTCTATAACCCTAACCCTAACATGTCTGAGTCTATAACCCTAACCTGTCTGAGTCTCTAACCCTAACCTGTCTGAGTCTCTAACCCTAACCTGTCTGAGTCTATAACCCTAACCTGTCTGAGTCTCTAACCCTAACCTGTCTGAGTCTATAACCCTAACCTGTCTGAGTCTCTAACCCTAACCTGTCTGAGTCTATAACCCTAACCTGTCTGGGTCTCTAACCCTAACCTGTCTGAGTCTATAACCCTAACCTGTCTGAGTCTATAACCCTAACCTGTCTGAGTCTATAACCCTAACCTGTCTGAGTCTATAACCCTAACCTGTCTGAGTCTCTAACCCTAACCTGTCTGAGTCTATAACCCTAACCTGTCTGAGTCTATAACCCTAACCTGTCTGAGTCTATAACCCTAACCTGTCTGAGTCTCTAACCCTAACCTGTCTGAGTCTATAACCCTAACCTGTCTGAGTCTATAAACCTAACCTGTCTGAGTGTATAACCCTAGCCTGTCTGAGTCTCTAACCCTAACCTGTCTGAGTCTCTAACCCTAACCTGTCTGAGTGTATAACCCTAACCTTTCTGAGTCTATAACCCTAACCTGTCTGAGTCTATAACCCTAACCTGTCTGAGTCTATAACCTTAACCTGTCTGGGTCTATAACCCTAACCTGTCTGAGTCTATAACCCTAACCTGTCTGAGTCTATAACCCTAACCTGTCTGGGTCTATAACCCTAACCTGTCTGAGTCTCTAACCCTAACCTGTCTGAGTCTATAACCCTAACCTGTCTGAGTCTATAACCCTAACCCTAACCTGTCTGAGTCTATAACCCTAACCTGTCTGAGTCTCTAACCCTAACCTGTCTGAGTCTATAACCCTAACCTGTCTGAGTCTATAACCCTAACCTGTCTGAGTCTATAACCCTAACCTGTCTGAGTCTATAACCCTAACCTGTCTGAGTCTATAACCCTAACCTGTCTGAGTCTCTAACCCTAACCTGTCTGAGTCTATAACCCTAACCTGTCTGAGTCTATAACCCTAACCTGTCTGAGTCTATAACCCTAACCTGTCTGAGTCTATAACCCTAACCTGTCTGAGTCTATAACCCTAACCTGTCTGAGTCTATAACCCTAACCTGTCTGAGTCTATAACCCTAACCCTAACCTGTCTGAGTCTATAACCCTAACCTGTCTGAGTCTCTAACCCTAACCTGTCTGAGTCTATAACCCTAACCTGTCTGAGTCTATAACCCTAACCCTAACCTGTCTGAGTGTATAACCCTAACCTGTCTGAGTCTATAACCCTAACCTGTCTGAGTCTATAACCCTAACCTGTCTGAGTCTATAACCCTAACCTGTCTGAGTCTATAACCCTAACCCTAACCTGTCTGAGTCTATAACCCTAACCTGTCTGAGTCTCTAACCCTAACCTGTCTGAGTCTCTAACCCTAACCTGTCTGAGTCTATAACCCTAACCTGTCTGAGTCTCTAACCCTAACCTGTCTGAGTCTATAACCCTAACCTGTCTGAGTCTCTAACCCTAACCTGTCTGAGTCTATAACCCTAACCTGTCTGGGTCTCTAACCCTAACCTGTCTGAGTCTATAACCCTAACCTGTCTGAGTCTATAACCCTAACCTGTCTGAGTCTATAACCCTAACCTGTCTGAGTCTATAACCCTAACCTGTCTGAGTCTCTAACCCTAACCTGTCTGAGTCTATAACCCTAACCTGTCTGAGTCTATAACCCTAACCTGTCTGAGTCTATAACCCTAACCTGTCTGAGTCTATAACCCTAACCTGTCTGAGTCTATAACCCTAACCTGTCTGAGTCTATAACCCTAACCTGTCTGAGTCTATAACCCTAACCCTAACCTGTCTGAGTCTATAACCCTAACCTGTCTGAGTCTCTAACCCTAACCTGTCTGAGTCTCTAACCCTAACCTGTCTGAGTCTATAACCCTAACCCTAACCTGTCTGAGTCTATAACCCTAACCTGTCTGAGTCTCTAACCCTAACCTGTCTGAGTCTCTAACCCTAACCTGTCTGAGTCTATAACCCTAACCTGTCTGAGTCTATAACCCTAACCCTAACCTGTCTGAGTCTATAACCCTAACCTGTCTGAGTCTCTAACCCTAACCTGTCTGAGTCTATAACCCTAACCTGTCTGGGTCTCTAACCCTAACCTGTCTGAGTCTATAACCCTAACCTGTCTGAGTCTATAACCCTAACCTGTCTGAGTCTATAACCCTAACCTGTCTGAGTCTATAACCCTAACCTGTCTGAGTCTCTAACCCTATCCTGTCTGAGTCTATAACCCTAACCTGTCTGAGTCTATAACCCTAACCTGTCTGAGTCTATAACCCTAACCTGTCTGAGTCTATAACCCTAACCTGTCTGAATCTATAAACCTAACCTGTCTGAGTCTATAACCCTAACCTGTCTGAGTCTTTAACCCTAACCCTAACCTGTCTGAGTCTATAACCCTAACCTGTCTGAGTCTATAACCCTAACCTGTCTGAGTCTCTAACCCTAACCTGTCTGAGTCTCTAACCCTAACCTGTCTGAGTCTATAACCCTAACCTGTCTGAGTCTATAACCCTAACCCTAACCTGTCTGAGTCTATAACCCTAACCTGTCTGAGTCTCTAACCCTAACCTGTCTGAGTCTCTAACCCTAACCTGTCTGAGTCTCTAACCCTAACCTGTCTGAGTCTATAACCCTAACCTGTCTGAGTCTATAACCCTAACCTGTCTGAGTCTATAACCCTAACCTGTCTGAGTCTATAACCCTAACCTGTCTGAGTCTATAACCCTAACCTGTCTGAGTCTATAACCCTAACCTGTCTGAGTCTATAACCCTAACCCTAACCTGTCTGAGTCTATAACCCTAACCTGTCTGAGTCTCTAACCCTAACCTGTCTGAGTCTATAACCCTAACCTGTCTGAGTCTATAACCCTAACCCTAACCTGTCTGAGTGTATAACCCTAACCTGTCTGAGTCTATAACCCTAACCTGTCTGAGTCTATAACCCTAACCTGTCTGAGTCTATAACCCTAACCTGTCTGAGTCTATAACCCTAACCCTAACCTGTCTGAGTCTATAACCCTAACCTGTCTGAGTCTCTAACCCTAACCTGTCTGAGTCTCTAACCCTAACCTGTCTGAGTCTATAACCCTAACCTGTCTGAGTCTCTAACCCTAACCTGTCTGAGTCTATAACCCTAACCTGTCTGAGTCTCTAACCCTAACCTGTCTGAGTCTATAACCCTAACCTGTCTGGGTCTCTAACCCTAACCTGTCTGAGTCTATAACCCTAACCTGTCTGAGTCTAAAAACCCTAACCTGTCTGAGTCTATAACCCTAACCTGTCTGAGTCTATAACCCTAACCTGTCTGAGTCTCTAACCCTAACCTGTCTGAGTCTATAACCCTAACCTGTCTGAGTCTATAACCCTAACCTGTCTGAGTCTATAACCCTAACCTGTCTGAGTCTATAACCCTAACCTGTCTGAGTCTATAACCCTAACCTGTCTGAGTCTATAACCCTAACCTGTCTGAGTCTATAACCCTAACCCTAACCTGTCTGAGTCTATAACCCTAACCTGTCTGAGTCTCTAACCCTAACCTGTCTGAGTCTCTAACCCTAACCTGTCTGAGTCTATAACCCTAACCCTAACCTGTCTGAGTCTATAACCCTAACCTGTCTGAGTCTCTAACCCTAACCTGTCTGAGTCTCTAACCCTAACCTGTCTGAGTCTATAACCCTAACCTGTCTGAGTCTATAACCCTAACCCTAACCTGTCTGAGTCTATAACCCTAACCTGTCTGAGTCTCTAACCCTAACCTGTCTGAGTCTATAACCCTAACCTGTCTGGGTCTCTAACCCTAACCTGTCTGAGTCTATAACCCTAACCTGTCTGAGTCTATAACCCTAACCTGTCTGAGTCTATAACCCTAACCTGTCTGAGTCTATAACCCTAACCTGTCTGAGTCTCTAACCCTATCCTGTCTGAGTCTATAACCCTAACCTGTCTGAGTCTATAACCCTAACCTGTCTGAGTCTATAACCCTAACCTGTCTGAGTCTATAACCCTAACCTGTCTGAGTCTATAACCCTAACCTGTCTGAGTCTATAACCCTAACCTGTCTGAGTCTCTAACCCTAACCTGTCTGAGTCTCTAACCCTAACCTGTCTGAGTCTATAACCCTAACCCTAACCTGTCTGAGTCTATAACCCTAACCTGTCTGAGTCTCTAACCCTAACCTGTCTGAGTCTCTAACCCTAACCTGTCTGAGTCTATAACCCTAACCTGTCTGAGTCTATAACCCTAACCCTAACCTGTCTGAGTCTATAACCCTAACCTGTCTGAGTCTCTAACCCTAACCTGTCTGAGTCTCTAACCCTAACCTGTCTGAGTCTATAACCCTAACCTGTCTGAGTCTATAACCCTAACCTGTCTGAGTCTATAACCCTAACCCTAACCTGTCTGGGTCTCTAACCCTAACCTGTCTGAGTCTATAACCCTAACCCTAACCTGTCTGAGTGTATAACCCTAACCCTAACCTGTCTGAGTCTATAACCCTAACCTGTCTGAGTCTATAACCCTAACCTGTCTGAGTGTATAACCCTAACCTGTCTGAGTCTATAACCCTAACCTGTCTGAGTCTATAACCCTAACCTGTCTGAGTCTATAACCCTAACCTGTCTGAGTCTATAACCCTAACCCTAACCTGTCTGAGTCTATAACCCTAACCTGTCTGAGTCTCAAACCCTAACCTGTCTGAGTCTCTAACCCTAACCTGTCTGAGTCTATAACCCTAACCTGTCTGAGTCTATAACCCTAACCTGTCTGAGTCTATAACCCTAACCCTAACCTGTCTGGGTCTCTAACCCTAACCTGTCTGAGTCTATAACCCTAACCCTAACCTGTCTGAGTGTATAACCGTAACCCTAACCTGTCTGAGTCTATAACCCTAACCTGTCTGAGTCTATAACCCTAACCTGTCTGAGTGTATAACCCTAACCTGTCTGAGTCTATAACCCTAACCTGTCTGAGTCTATAACCCTAACCTGTCTGAGTCTATAACCCTAACCTGTCTGAGTCTATAACCCTAACCTGTCTGAGTCTATAACCCTAACCTGTCTGAGTCTATAACCCTAACCTGTCTGAGTCTATAACCCTAACCTGTCTGAGTCTATAACCCTAACCTGTCTGAGTCTATAACCCTAACCTGTCTGAGTCTATAACCCTAACCTGTCTGAGTCTATAACCCTAACCTGTCTGAGTCTATAACCCTAACCTGTCTGAGTCTATAACCCTAACCTGTCTGAGTCTATAACCCTAACCTGTCTGAGTCTATAACCCTAACCTGTCTGAGTCTATAACCCTAACCTGTCTGAGTCTATAACCCTAACCTGTCTGAGTCTATAACCCTAACCTGTCTGAGTCTCTAACCCTAACCTGTCTGAGTCTATAACCCTAACCTGTCTGAGTCTATAACCCTAACCTGTCTGAGTGTATAACCCTAGCCTGTCTGAGTCTCTAACCCTAACCTGTCTGAGTCTCTAACCCTAACCTGTCTGAGTGTATAACCCTAACCTGTCTGAGTCTATAACCCTAACCTGTCTGAGTCTATAACCCTAACCTGTCTGAGTCTATAACGCTAACCTGTCTGGGTCTATAACCCTAACCTGTCTGAGTCTATAACCCTAACCTGTCTGAGTCTATAACCCTAACCTGTCTGGGTCTATAACCCTAACCTGTCTGAGTCTCTAACCCTAACCTGTCTGAGTCTATAACCCTAACCTGTCTGAGTCTATAACCCTAACCCTAACCTGTCTGAGTCTCTAACCCTAACCTGTCTGAGTCTCTAACCCTAACCTGTCTGAGTCTATAACCCTAACCTGTCTGAGTCTATAACCCTAACCTGTCTGAGTCTATAACTCTAACCTGTCTGGGTCTTTAACCCTAACCTGTCTGGGTCTCTAACCCTAACCTGTCTGAGTGTATAACCCTAACCTGTCTGGGTCTCTAACCCTAACCTGTCTGAGTCTATAACCCTAACCCTAACCTGTCTGAGTGTATAACCCTAACCCTAACCTGTCTGAGTCTATAACCCTAACCTGTCTGAGTCTATAACCCTAACCTGTCTGAGTGTATAACCCTAACCTGTCTGAGTCTATAACCCTAACCTGTCTGAGTCTATAACCCTAACCTGTCTGAGTCTATAACCCTAACCTGTCTGAGTCTATAACCCTAACCCTAACCTGTCTGAGTCTATAACCCTAACCTGTCTGAGTCTCTAACCCTAACCTGTCTGAGTCTCTAACCCTAACCTGTCTGAGTCTATAACCCTAACCTGTCTGAGTCTCTAACCCTAACCTGTCTGAGTCTATAACCCTAACCTGTCTGAGTCTCTAACCCTAACCTGTCTGAGTCTATAACCCTAACCTGTCTGGGTCTCTAACCCTAACCTGTCTGAGTCTATAACCCTAACCTGTCTGAGTCTCTAACCCTAACCTGTCTGAGTCTATAACCCTAACCTGTCTGAGTCTCTAACCCTAACCTGTCTGAGTCTCTAACCCTAACCTGTCTGAGTCTATAACCCTAACCTGTCTGAGTCTATAACCCTAACCCTAACCTGTCTGAGTCTATAACCCTAACCTGTCTGAGTCTCTAACCCTAACCTGTCTGAGTCTATAACCCTAACCTGTCTGGGTCTCTAACCCTAACCTGTCTGAGTCTATAACCCTAACCTGTCTGAGTCTATAACCCTAACCTGTCTGAGTCTATAACCCTAACCTGTCTGAGTCTATAACCCTAACCTGTCTGAGTCTCTAACCCTATCCTGTCTGAGTCTATAACCCTAACCTGTCTGAGTCTATAACCCTAACCTGTCTGAGTCTATAACCCTAACCTGTCTGAGTCTATAACCCTAACCTGTCTGAGTCTATAACCCTAACCTGTCTGAGTCTATAACCCTAACCTGTCTGAGTCTCTAACCCTAACCTGTCTGAGTCTCTAACCCTAACCTGTCTGAGTCTATAACCCTAACCCTAACCTGTCTGAGTCTATAACCCTAACCTGTCTGAGTCTCTAACCCTAACCTGTCTGAGTCTCTAACCCTAACCTGTCTGAGTCTATAACCCTAACCTGTCTGAGTCTATAACCCTAACCCTAACCTGTCTGAGTCTATAACCCTAACCTGTCTGAGTCTCTAACCCTAACCTGTCTGAGTCTCTAACCCTAACCTGTCTGAGTCTATAACCCTAACCTGTCTGAGTCTATAACCCTAACCTGTCTGAGTCTATAACCCTAACCCTAACCTGTCTGGGTCTCTAACCCTAACCTGTCTGAGTCTATAACCCTAACCCTAACCTGTCTGAGTGTATAACCCTAACCCTAACCTGTCTGAGTCTATAACCCTAACCTGTCTGAGTCTATAACCCTAACCTGTCTGAGTGTATAACCCTAACCTGTCTGAGTCTATAACCCTAACCTGTCTGAGTCTATAACCCTAACCTGTCTGAGTCTATAACCCTAACCTGTCTGAGTCTATAACCCTAACCCTAACCTGTCTGAGTCTATAACCCTAACCTGTCTGAGTCTCAAACCCTAACCTGTCTGAGTCTCTAACCCTAACCTGTCTGAGTCTATAACCCTAACCTGTCTGAGTCTATAACCCTAACCTGTCTGAGTCTATAACCCTAACCCTAACCTGTCTGGGTCTCTAACCCTAACCTGTCTGAGTCTATAACCCTAACCCTAACCTGTCTGAGTGTATAACCGTAACCCTAACCTGTCTGAGTCTATAACCCTAACCTGTCTGAGTCTATAACCCTAACCTGTCTGAGTGTATAACCCTAACCTGTCTGAGTCTATAACCCTAACCTGTCTGAGTCTATAACCCTAACCTGTCTGAGTCTATAACCCTAACCTGTCTGAGTCTATAACCCTAACCTGTCTGAGTCTATAACCCTAACCTGTCTGAGTCTATAACCCTAACCTGTCTGAGTCTATAACCCTAACCTGTCTGAGTCTATAACCCTAACCTGTCTGAGTCTATAACCCTAACCTGTCTGAGTCTATAACCCTAACCTGTCTGAGTCTATAACCCTAACCTGTCTGAGTCTATAACCCTAACCTGTCTGAGTCTATAACCCTAACCTGTCTGAGTCTATAACCCTAACCTGTCTGAGTCTATAACCCTAACCTGTCTGAGTCTATAACCCTAACCTGTCTGAGTCTATAACCCTAACCTGTCTGAGTCTATAACCCTAACCTGTCTGAGTGTATAACCCTAACCTGTCTGAGTGTATAACCCTAACCTGTCTGAGTCTATAACCCTAACCTGTCTGAGTCTATAACCCTAACCTGTCTGAGTCTATAACCCTAACCTGTCTGAGTCTATAACCCTAACCTGTCTGAGTCTCTAACCCTAACCTGTCTGAGTCTATAACCCTAACCTGTCTGAGTCTATAACCCTAACCTGTCTGAGTGTATAACCCTAGCCTGTCTGAGTCTCTAACCCTAACCTGTCTGAGTCTCTAACCCTAACCTGTCTGAGTGTATAACCCTAACCTGTCTGAGTCTATAACCCTAACCTGTCTGAGTCTATAACCCTAACCTGTCTGAGTCTATAACGCTAACCTGTCTGGGTCTATAACCCTAACCTGTCTGAGTCTATAACCCTAACCTGTCTGAGTCTATAACCCTAACCTGTCTGGGTCTATAACCCTAACCTGTCTGAGTCTCTAACCCTAACCTGTCTGAGTCTATAACCCTAACCTGTCTGAGTCTATAACCCTAACCCTAACCTGTCTGAGTCTCTAACCCTAACCTGTCTGAGTCTCTAACCCTAACCTGTCTGAGTCTATAACCCTAACCTGTCTGAGTCTATAACCCTAACCTGTCTGAGTCTATAACTCTAACCTGTCTGGGTCTTTAACCCTAACCTGTCTGGGTCTCTAACCCTAACCTGTCTGAGTGTATAACCCTAACCTGTCTGGGTCTCTAACCCTAACCTGTCTGAGTCTATAACCCTAACCCTAACCTGTCTGAGTGTATAACCCTAACCCTAACCTGTCTGAGTCTATAACCCTAACCTGTCTGAGTCTATAACCCTAACCTGTCTGAGTGTATAACCCTAACCTGTCTGAGTCTATAACCCTAACCTGTCTGAGTCTATAACCCTAACCTGTCTGAGTCTATAACCCTAACCTGTCTGAGTCTATAACCCTAACCCTAACCTGTCTGAGTCTATAACCCTAACCTGTCTGAGTCTCTAACCCTAACCTGTCTGAGTCTCTAACCCTAACCTGTCTGAGTCTATAACCCTAACCTGTCTGAGTCTCTAACCCTAACCTGTCTGAGTCTATAACCCTAACCTGTCTGAGTCTCTAACCCTAACCTGTCTGAGTCTATAACCCTAACCTGTCTGGGTCTCTAACCCTAACCTGTCTGAGTCTATAACCCTAACCTGTCTGAGTCTATAACCCTAATCTGTCTGAGTCTATAACCCTAACCTGTCTGAGTCTATAACCCTAACCTGTCTGAGTCTCTAACCCTAACCTGTCTGAGTCTATAACCCTAACCTGTCTGAGTCTATAACCCTAACCTGTCTGAGTCTATAACCCTAACCTGTCTGAGTCTATAACCCTAACCTGTCTGAGTCTATAACCCTAACCTGTCTGAGTCTATAACCCTAACCCTAACCTGTCTGAGTCTATAACCCTAACCTGTCTGAGTCTCTAACCCTAACCTGTCTGAGTCTCTAACCCTAACCTGTCTGAGTCTATAACCCTAACCCTAACCTGTCTGAGTCTATAACCCTAACCTGTCTGAGTCTCTAACCCTAACCTGTCTGAGTCTCTAACCCTAACCTGTCTGAGTCTATAACCCTAACCTGTCTGAGTCTATAACCCTAACCCTAACCTGTCTGAGTCTATAACCCTAACCTGTCTGAGTCTGTAACCCTAACCTGTCTGAGTCTATAACCCTAACATGTCTGGGTCTCTAACCCTAACCTGTCTGAGTCTATAACCCTAACCTGTCTGAGTCTATAACCCTAACCTGTCTGAGTCTATAACCCTAACCTGTCTGAGTCTATAACCCTAACCTGTCTGAGTCTCTAACCCTAACCTGTCTGAGTCTATAACCCTAACCTGTCTGAGTCTATAACCCTAACCTGTCTGAGTCTATAACCCTAACCTGTCTGAGTCTATAACCCTAACCTGTCTGAGTCTATAACCCTAACCTGTCTGAGTCTATAACCCTAACCCTAACCTGTCTGAGTCTATAACCCTAACCTGTCTGAGTCTCTAACCCTAACCTGTCTGAGTCTCTAACCCTAACCTGTCTGAGTCTATAACCCTAACCCTAACCTGTCTGAGTGTATAACCCTAACCTGTCTGAGTCTATAACCCTAACCTGTCTGAGTCTATAACCCTAACCTGTCTGAGTCTATAACCCTAACCTGTCTGAGTCTATAACCCTAACCCTAACCTGTCTGAGTCTATAACCCTAACCTGTCTGAGTCTCTAACCCTAACCTGTCTGAGTCTCTAACCCTAACCTGTCTGAGTCTATAACCCTAACCTGTCTGAGTCTCTAACCCTAACCTGTCTGAGTCTATAACACTAACCTGTCTGAGTCTCTAACCCTAACCTGTCTGAGTCTATAACCCTAACCTGTCTGGGTCTCTAACCCTAACCTGTCTGAGTCTATAACCCTAACCTGTCTGAGTCTATAACCCTAACCTGTCTGAGTCTATAACCCTAACCTGTCTGAGTCTATAACCCTAACCTGTCTGAGTCTCTAACCCTAACCTGTCTGAGTCTATAACCCTAACCTGTCTGAGTCTATAACCCTAACCTGTCTGAGTCTATAACCCTAACCTGTCTGAGTCTATAACCCTAACCTGTCTGAGTCTATAACCCTAACCTGTCTGAGTCTATAACCCTAACCCTAACCTGTCTGAGTCTATAACCCTAACCTGTCTGAGTCTATAACCCTAACCCTAACCTGTCTGAGTCTATAACCCTAACCTGTCTGAGTCTATAACCCTAACCTGTCTGAGTCTATAACCCTAACCTGTCTGAGTCTATAACCCTAACCTGTCTGAGTCTATAACCCTAACCTGTCTGAGTCTATAACCCTAACCTGTCTGAGTCTATAACCCTAACCTGTCTGAGTCTATAACCCTAACCTGTCTGAGTCTATAACCCTAACCCTAACCTGTCTGAGTCTATAACCCTAACCTGTCTGAGTCTCTAACCCTAACCTGTCTGAGTCTCTAACCCTAACCTGTCTGAGTCTATAACCCTAACCCTAACCTGTCTGAGTCTATAACCCTAACCTGTCTGAGTCTCTAACCCTAACCTGTCTGAGTCTCTAACCCTAACCTGTCTGAGTCTATAACCCTAACCTGTCTGAGTCTATAACCCTAACCCTAACCTGTCTGAGTCTATAACCCTAACCAGTCTGAGTCTCTAACCCTAACCTGTCTGAGTCTCTAACCCTAACCTGTCTGAGTCTATAACCCTAACCTGTCTGAGTCTATAACCCTAACCTGTCTGAGTCTATAACCCTAACCCTAACCTGTCTGGGTCTCTAACCCTAACCTGTCTGAGTCTATAACCCTAACCCTAACCTGTCTGAGTGTATAACCCTAACCCTAACCTGTCTGAGTCTATAACCCTAACCTGTCTGAGTCTATAACCCTAACCTGTCTGAGTGTATAACCCTAACCTGTCTGAGTCTATAACCCTAACCTGTCTGAGTCTATAACCCTAACCTGTCTGAGTCTATAACCCTAACCTGTCTGAGTCTATAACCCTAACCCTAACCTGTCTGAGTCTATAACCCTAACCTGTCTGAGTCTCTAACCCTAACCTGTCTGAGTCTCTAACCCTAACCTGTCTGAGTCTATAACCCTAACCTGTCTGAGTCTATAACCCTAACCTGTCTGAGTCTATAACCCTAACCCTAACCTGTCTGGGTCTCTAACCCTAACCTGTCTGAGTCTATAACCCTAACCCTAACCTGTCTGAGTGTATAACCGTAACCCTAACCTGTCTGAGTCTATAACCCTAACCTGTCTGAGTCTATAACCCTAACCTGTCTGAGTGTATAACCCTAACCTGTCTGAGTCTATAACCCTAACCTGTCTGAGTCTATAACCCTAACCTGTCTGAGTCTATAACCCTAACCTGTCTGAGTCTATAACCCTAACCTGTCTGAGTCTATAACCCTAACCTGTCTGAGTCTATAACCCTAACCTGTCTGAGTCTATAACCCTAACCTGTCTGAGTCTATAACCCTAACCTGTCTGAGTCTATAACCCTAACCTGTCTGAGTCTATAACCCTAACCTGTCTGAGTCTATAACCCTAACCTGTCTGAGTCTATAACCCTAACCTGTCTGAGTCTATAACCCTAACCTGTCTGAGTCTATAACCCTAACCTGTCTGAGTCTATAACCCTAACCTGTCTGAGTCTATAACCCTAACCTGTCTGAGTCTATAACCCTAACCTGTCTGAGTGTATAACCCTAACCTGTCTGAGTCTATAACCCTAACCTGTCTGAGTCTATAACCCTAACCTGTCTGAGTCTATAACCCTAACCTGTCTGAGTCTATAACCCTAACCTGTCTGAGTCTATAACCCTAACCTGTCTGAGTCTATAAACCTAACCTGTCTGAGTGTATAACCCTAGCCTGTCTGAGTCTCTAACCCTAACCTGTCTGAGTCTCTAACCCTAACCTGTCTGAGTGTATAACCCTAACCTTTCTGAGTCTATAACCCTAACCTGTCTGAGTCTATAACCCTAACCTGTCTGAGTCTATAACCCTAACCTGTCTGGGTCTATAACCCTAACCTGTCTGAGTCTATAACCCTAACCTGTCTGAGTCTATAACCCTAACCTGTCTGGGTCTATAACCCTAACCTGTCTGAGTCTCTAACCCTAACCTGTCTGAGTCTATAACCCTAACCTGTCTGAGTCTATAACCCTAACCCTAACCTGTCTGAGTCTATAACCCTAACCTGTCTGAGTCTCTAACCCTAACCTGTCTGAGTCTATAACCCTAACCTGTCTGAGTCTATAACCCTAACCTGTCTGAGTCTATAACCCTAACCTGTCTGAGTCTATAACCCTAACCTGTCTGAGTCTCTAACCCTAACCTGTCTGAGTCTATAACCCTAACCTGTCTGAGTCTATAACCCTAACCTGTCTGAGTCTATAACCCTAACCTGTCTGAGTCTATAACCCTACCCTGTCTGAGTCTATAACCCTAACCTGTCTGAGTCTATAACCCTAACCTGTCTGAGTCTATAACCCTAACCCTAACCTGTCTGAGTCTATAACCCTAACCTGTCTGAGTCTCTAACCCTAACCTGTCTGAGTCTATAACCCTAACCTGTCTGAGTCTATAACCCTAACCCTAACCTGTCTGAGTGTATAACCCTAACCTGTCTGAGTCTATAACCCTAACCTGTCTGAGTCTATAACCCTAACCTGTCTGAGTCTATAACCCTAACCTGTCTGAGTCTATAACCCTAACCCTAACCTGTCTGAGTCTATAACCCTAACCTGTCTGAGTCTCTAACCCTAACCTGTCTGAGTCTCTAACCCTAACCTGTCTGAGTCTATAACCCTAACCTGTCTGAGTCTCTAACCCTAACCTGTCTGAGTCTATAACCCTAACCTGTCTGAGTCTCTAACCCTAACCTGTCTGAGTCTATAACCCTAACCTGTCTGGGTCTCTAACCCTAACCTGTCTGAGTCTATAACCCTAACCTGTCTGAGTCTATAACCCTAACCTGTCTGAGTCTATAACCCTAACCTGTCTGAGTCTATAACCCTAACCTGTCTGAGTCTCTAACCCTAACCTGTCTGAGTCTATAACCCTAACCTGTCTGAGTCTCTAACCCTAACCTGTCTGAGTCTATAACCCTAACCTGTCTGAGTCTATAACCCTAACCTGTCTGAGTCTATAACCCTAACCTGTCTGAGTCTATAACCCTACCCTGTCTGAGTCTATAACCCTAACCTGTCTGAGTCTATAACCCTAACCTGTCTGAGTCTATAACCCTAACCCTAACCTGTCTGAGTCTATAACCCTAACCTGTCTGAGTCTCTAACCCTAACCTGTCTGAGTCTATAACCCTAACCTGTCTGAGTCTATAACCCTAACCCTAACCTGTCTGAGTGTATAACCCTAACCTGTCTGAGTCTATAACCCTAACCTGTCTGAGTCTATAACCCTAACCTGTCTGAGTCTATAACCCTAACCTGTCTGAGTCTATAACCCTAACCCTAACCTGTCTGAGTCTATAACCCTAACCTGTCTGAGTCTCTAACCCTAACCTGTCTGAGTCTCTAACACTAACCTGTCTGAGTCTATAACCCTAACCTGTCTGAGTCTCTAACCCTAACCTGTCTGAGTCTATAACCCTAACCTGTCTGAGTCTCTAACCCTAACCTGTCTGAGTCTATAACCCTAACCTGTCTGGGTCTCTAACCCTAACCTGTCTGAGTCTATAACCCTAACCTGTCTGAGTCTATAACCCTAACCTGTCTGAGTCTATAACCCTAACCTGTCTGAGTCTATAACCCTAACCTGTCTGAGTCTCTAACCCTAACCTGTCTGAGTCTATAACCCTAACCTGTCTGAGTCTATAACCCTAACCTGTCTGAGTCTATAACCCTAACCTGTCTGAGTCTATAACCCTAACCTGTCTGAGTCTATAACCCTAACCTGTCTGAGTCTATAACCCTAACCCTAACCTGTCTGAGTCTATAACCCTAACCTGTCTGAGTCTCTAACCCTAACCTGTCTGAGTCTCTAACCCTAACCTGTCTGAGTCTATAACCCTAACCCTAACCTGTCTGAGTCTATAACCCTAACCTGTCTGAGTCTCTAACCCTAACCTGTCTGAGTCTCTAACCCTAACCTGTCTGAGTCTATAACCCTAACCTGTCTGAGTCTATAACCCTAACCCTAACCTGTCTGAGTCTATAACCCTAACCTGTCTGAGTCTCTAACCCTAACCTGTCTGAGTCTATAACCCTAACCTGTCTGGGTCTCTAACCCTAACCTGTCTGAGTCTATAACCCTAACCTGTCTGAGTCTATAACCCTAACCTGTCTGAGTCTATAACCCTAACCTGTCTGAGTCTATAACCCTAACCTGTCTGAGTCTCTAACCCTAACCTGTCTGAGTCTATAACCCTAACCTGTCTGAGTCTATAACCCTAACCTGTCTGAGTCTATAACCCTAACCTGTCTGAGTCTATAACCCTAACCTGTCTGAGTCTATAACCCTAACCTGTCTGAGTCTATAACCCTAACCTGTCTGAGTCTATAACCCTAACCCTAACCTGTCTGAGTCTATAACCCTAACCTGTCTGAGTCTCTAACCCTAACCTGTCTGAGTCTCTAACCCTAACCTGTCTGAGTCTATAACCCTAACCCTAACCTGTCTGAGTCTATAACCCTAACCTGTCTGAGTCTCTAACCCTAACCTGTCTGAGTCTCTAACCCTAACCTGTCTGAGTCTATAACCCTAACCTGTCTGAGTCTATAACCCTAACCCTAACCTGTCTGAGTCTATAACCCTAACCTGTCTGAGTCTCTAACCCTAACCTGTCTGAGTCTCTAACCCTAACCTGTCTGAGTCTATAACCCTAACCTGTCTGAGTCTATAACCCTAACCTGTCTGAGTCTATAACCCTAACCCTAACCTGTCTGGGTCTCTAACCCTAACCTGTCTGAGTCTATAACCCTAACCCTAACCTGTCTGAGTGTATAACCCTAACCCTAACCTGTCTGAGTCTATAACCCTAACCTGTCTGAGTCTATAACCCTAACCTGTCTGAGTGTATAACCCTAACCTGTCTGAGTCTATAACCCTAACCTGTCTGAGTCTATAACCCTAACCTGTCTGAGTCTATAACCCTAACCTGTCTGAGTCTATAACCCTAACCCTAACCTGTCTGAGTCTATAACCCTAACCTGTCTGAGTCTCAAACCCTAACCTGTCTGAGTCTCTAACCCTAACCTGTCTGAGTCTATAACCCTAACCTGTCTGAGTCTATAACCCTAACCTGTCTGAGTCTATAACCCTAACCCTAACCTGTCTGGGTCTCTAACCCTAACCTGTCTGAGTCTATAACCCTAACCCTAACCTGTCTGAGTGTATAACCGTAACCCTAACCTGTCTGAGTCTATAACCCTAACCTGTCTGAGTCTATAACCCTAACCTGTCTGAGTGTATAACCCTAACCTGTCTGAGTCTATAACCCTAACCTGTCTGAGTCTATAACCCTAACCTGTCTGAGTCTATAACCCTAACCTGTCTGAGTCTATAACCCTAACCTGTCTGAGTCTATAACCCTAACCTGTCTGAGTCTATAACCCTAACCTGTCTGAGTCTATAACCCTAACCTGTCTGAGTCTATAACCCTAACCTGTCTGAGTCTATAACCCTAACCTGTCTGAGTCTATAACCCTAACCTGTCTGAGTCTATAACCCTAACCTGTCTGAGTCTATAACCCTAACCTGTCTGAGTCTATAACCCTAACCTGTCTGAGTCTATAACCCTAACCTGTCTGAGTCTATAACCCTAACCTGTCTGAGTGTATAACCCTAACCTGTCTGAGTGTATAACCCTAACCTGTCTGAGTCTATAACCCTAACCTGTCTGAGTCTATAACCCTAACCTGTCTGAGTCTATAACCCTAACCTGTCTGAGTCTATAACCCTAACCTGTCTGAGTCTCTAACCCTAACCTGTCTGAGTCTATAACCCTAACCTGTCTGAGTCTATAACCCTAACCTGTCTGAGTGTATAACCCTAGCCTGTCTGAGTCTCTAACCCTAACCTGTCTGAGTCTCTAACCCTAACCTGTCTGAGTGTATAACCCTAACCTGTCTGAGTCTATAACCCTAACCTGTCTGAGTCTATAACGCTAACCTGTCTGGGTCTATAACCCTAACCTGTCTGAGTCTATAACCCTAACCTGTCTGAGTCTATAACCCTAACCTGTCTGGGTCTATAACCCTAACCTGTCTGAGTCTATAACCCTAACCTGTCTGAGTCTATAACCCTAACCTGTCTGAGTCTATAACCCTAACCCTAACCTGTCTGAGTCTATAACCCTAACCTGTCTGAGTCTCTAACCCTAACCTGTCTGAGTCTATAACCCTAACCTGTCTGAGTCTATAACCCTAACCTGTCTGAGTCTATAACTCTAACCTGTCTGGGTCTTTAACCCTAACCTGTCTGGGTCTCTAACCCTAACCTGTCTGAGTGTATAACCCTAACCTGTCTGGGTCTCTAACCCTAACCTGTCTGGGTCTCTAACCCTAACCTGTCTGGGTCTCTAACCCTAACCTGTCTGAGTCTCTAACCCTAACCTGTCTGTCTATAACCCTAACCTGTCTGTGTCTCTAACCCTAACCTGTCTGAGTCTATAACTCTAACCTGTCTGGGTCTCTAACCCTAACCTGTCTGGGTCTCTAACCCTAACCTGTCTGAGTGTATAACCCTAACCTGTCTGGGTCTCTAACCCTAACCTGTCTGGGTCTCTAACCCTAACCTGTCTGGGTCTCTAACCCTAACCTGTCTGGGTCTCTAACCCTAACCTGTCTGGGTCTCTAACCCTAACCTGTCTGGGTCTCTAACCCTAACCTGTCTGGGTCTCTAACCCTAACCTGTCTGAGTCTATAACCCTAACCTGTCTGAGTGTATAACCCTAACCTGTCTGAGTCTATAACCCTAACCTGTCTGAGTCTATAACCCTAACCTGTCTGAGTGTATAACCCTAACCTGTCTGAGTGTATAACCCTAACCTGTCTGAGTCTATAACCCTAACCTGTCTGAGTCTATAACCCTAACCTGTCTGAGTGTATAACCCTAACCCTAACCTGTTTGAGTCTCTAACCCTTACCTGTCTGAGTCTATAACCCTAACCCTAACCTGTCTGAGTCTATAACCCTAACCTGTCTGAGTCTATAACCCTAACCTGTCTGAGTGTATAACCCTAACCCTAACCTAAAAGTTCATACACACCTGTAGGAGTGTCAAACGTTTGCCTGCCGACTGTACTTAGCACCTCTGAACAGAGTGTCGGCAGTCAATCTGCATTAGCATGTTTGCTAGCTAGCAAAACATAGCTAGCTAGCTAAGGACACTGCACTAACTCGGCAGCTAGCACAAGCATCTGTTTCATGGAAACTAATCCATTGTGATTTAATTCTAATGTCAATACCAGTTACAGTGGTTAGCTAGCTTACTGTTGTCTGCATTTCGTCTGTGCACCATCCCATAGCCCAGGGGCACAACTTTCACTGGGGACGGGGGGACGGGGGACGGGGGGGGGGGGGACATGTCCCCCCCACATTCTGAAAGTGTGTTTTTGTACCCCCCAGTTTTATCATTGGAATGTGATACAAAACGAAGCAACGTTGTGCTTTAGGACCATGCGGACGCCTCAGAGAGCTAGAGCAGGCTGTTTGGCATGTTTATCTGACTGGATTAAAAAATACATAATAATAATAATAAAGTCCCCCCACTTCTAAAACCAAAGTTGCGCCCCTGCCATTGCCTACATTGCACACAAGTGTGACTGGCCCATGACATTTAACCCTAGATGTACGGAGAAAATACCCTATTTATTTTCCTTTTTGTTGTCACTCCTGTCTGTGGGGGTTTGTGCTCTCTAATTGGCTCAAAGTCAAGTTGTTAGCCACTGACGAGCACTATATAGGGAATAGTGTGCCATTCTCTGGTCTAAAGTAGTGCACTAGATAGGGAATAGGGTTCCATTCTCTGGTCTAAAGTAGTGCACTATATAGGGAATAGGGTGCCATTCTCTGGTCTAAAGTAGTGCACTATATAGGGAATAGGGTGCCATTCTCTGGTCTAAAGTAGTGCACTATATAGGGAATAGGGTGCCATTCTCTGGTCTAAAGTAGTGCACTATATAGGGAATAGGGTGCCATTCTCTGGTCTAAAGTAGTGCACTATATAGGGAATAGGGTGCCATTCTCTGGTCTAAAGTAGTGCACTATATAGGGAATAGGGTGCCATTCTCTGGTCTAAAGTAGTGCACTATATACGGAATAGGGTGCCATTCTCTGGTCTAAAGTAGTGCACTATATAGGGAATAGGGTGCCATTATCTGGTCTAAAGTAGTGCACTATATAGGGAATAGGGTGCCATTCTCTGGTCTAAAGTAGTGCACTATATAGGGAATAGGGTGCCATTATCTGGTCTAAAGTAGTGCACTATATAGGGAATAGGGTGCCATTCTCTGGTCTAAAGTAGTGCACTATATAGGGAATAGGGTGCCACTATCTGGTCTAAAGTAGTGCACTATATAGGGAATAGGGTGCCATTCTCTGGTCTAAAGTAGTGCACTATATAGGGAATAGGGTGCCATTCTCTGGTCTAAAGTAGTGCACTATATAGGGAATAGGGTGCCATTCTCTGGTCTAAAGTAGTGCACTATATAGGGAATAGGGTGCCATTCTCTGGTCTAAAGTAGTGCACTACATAGGGAATAGGGTGCCATTCTCTGGTCTAAAGTAGTGCACTATATAGGGAATAGGGTGCCATTCTCTGGTCTAAAGTAGTGCACTATATAGGGAATAGGGTGCCATTCTCTGGTCTAAAGTAGTGCACTATATAGGGAATAGGGTGCCTTTTGGAATGTAGCCTCTGTTTTTCATCGACCCTCTAGCCTCTATGCATTACCACTCTGGAGTTGATAAAGCTCTGGGATGAGGTGGAACGCTCTGATATTCCTGCCACTCTCCTACACAGTTCATTATGGCTGGCTCTTTTTTCTCCTTACTCTCACTCGCTTTCTCTCTCTCTCTCTCTCTCTCTCTCTCTCTGTCTCTCTCTCTCTCTCTCTCTCTCTCTCTGTCTCTCTCTCTCTGTCTCTCTCTCTCTCTCTGTCTCTCTCTCTCTCTCTCTCTCTCTCTCTCCCTCTCTGTCTCTCTCTCTCTCTGTCTCTCTCTCTCTCTCTCTGTCTCTCTCTCTCTCTCTCCCTCTCTCTCTCTCTTGCTCCCTCCCTCTCCCTCTCAAGCAGCAGGAGGTATTGAGGACTAGACAGGGGCTTGAATTAAGCGCAGGGTCTGGGGAGCTGCTCTCGGCCGATAACAATACAAATGGATTTTGTCAAACAGAGAAAAACAGCTGTCTCCATTATTTGAATCATTCACCTTTCCCCGCTCCTTTAATTGACTCTTTGATAACAGGCAGAGGTGCAGAGTGTCTGATAAGGAACAGGTTATTAGTAAAGTATCCCGGAGGACTGGAGCCGGAGCCTGACGCAGCGATAGATAAAGCTATAATGCTGTGTGTATGTGCTGCTTCTGAGTGATAGGACCACTGTCTGGCTCCTGGAACGATGGAGGAGAGGAGAGGATGGGAGAGGAGAGGAGAGGAGAGGACGGGAGGGGACAATAGTGGAGAGGAGAGGAGAGGAGAGGAGAGGAGAGGAGAGGAGAGGAGAGGAGAGGAGAGGAGAGGAGAGGAGAGGAGAGGACGGGAGGGGACAAGAGAGGAGAGGAGAGGAGAGGAGAGGAGAGGAGAGGAGAGGAGAGGAGAGGAGAGGAGAGGAGAGGAGAGGAGAGGAGAGGAGAGGAGAGGAGAGGAGAGGAGAGGAGAGGAGAGGAGGAGAGGAGAGGAGGTGTCATGAGAATTTCTATCTCTAATTCAACCTAAGCTTGAATCATTACCAGAGGTTGTAAGGCTCTGGTTTTAATCATAAATGATTCAAGGTCCACAACCAGCAAGAATGATCTGTATGTTTAATCATGGAGAGCTCTGGCGCCAAAAAACATACATACAGCTTTATACCCCTTGACACACAAAGGCACTTTGCTCCGCCCACCTTTAGGAGGCTTTTTTTAACCCGTTTTCTCAGTCCCCTTCACCCTGGAATGTTTAGTCCCGCCCCCCTCTGTTAGTGGGTTGACACTACATTATAACTCTAACACCGTTCACACATTTATACTGTATTTGGGGGGAAATCCTTTAGTCATTATTCTTAAAATACAAATTAATCTATCAATCCACCCCTTTGACTAAATGTTTTCACATTCAGGATAAATGTATTTTACAAGCATGATTAATCTCAGAGATTACGTCAGAACTAATAAACATTTCATCCAATGGCGGTCTTTCAGGGTCAAAATCCTCGTCATCCACCAAGCCTGGAGGATCGTTTTTCACATTCCCCTGGTCAGAGTCCGGAGTCGGTCCATCTCTCATCATTGTTGAGATACTGCATTTCACCAACGCCACCAATCCTCGGACACAGGGAACAAGACAACAACCACATAATACAAGACTACCCATACAAACACTGACCGCCCCTAAGATGGTGGCTGCTATGGGTTTCCATTTACCAAACATTTCATCAAACCACCCTATCCACGATGTACTAACTTCTGAGTTCTCAGTTCATTCTTCACTTAGTGCAGTTAATTCTGCAAGAGCTCTGGTGACTGTCCCATCCAGTGTGGTGTTGTTAGGGATAAATGTGCAACAATGGCTTATCATTCTATAGACACCGGCCCTTTCTGCCTGATCTAGAGCCAACCTCTTTTACTAAGTCATGAGTGGGATGGCGGATAATTGCTCGGAGATCCCCTTTACTGCATCTCTAGTCTGGTTAATAAATCGTTGTTGGTTGTAATATATATAATTTATCCAATCCACATTCTTGTTTATTGTCACCCACCAGAAAAATGTTGTGGTAAACCCCTCCCCTATTTGATTCATAGCTTTGTATTAGTCTGGAACACCCCTGGGGATGCCTATACCATCTATCCAAATTGGGCTATTTCCTTCCTGACCTATATTTCTTCTCCTCCTGATTATTCTTCCTGTCACTGGTCTTTGATGACTAATTCTTACAGGTTTGGACCAACAATACTGGTGCACAAGTACCCACCCATCCTTCTGGTAATGTCTGTCGAATGCTCCCTTTGTTAGTACATGCCCACCACACATCAGTCAGAGGGATGGTTAGGTTAATAATTTTTTCCCCCTCCCCTATCTAAATCAGTCACATTAATTATCTCCTTACAGCCATCAAAATCACCCAAGTTACGGGTGCCATTTCTATGTCTGTAACACTGGTATTCGCCAGGAGTTAAAGTGAACCTAGGTGGGCTGGCCGAGTAAGTCAACTTTGCTAGCCCAATTCCTGTGCAATTGTGCTCTTTGTGATTGGACCCCAGGTCTAATACACAGGGAAACATTTCCTTTGGCACTGGGGCGGTCAACATTGTCGGTCGCCCAATGGAGCATGCATAATAATTGGTCTCCCCCAAGGCCCTAGCAGTGTACTTCATCCACTTTAACCAGAGATTCTCATCAGGGACTCCCTCTACTTCCCCTTGGTTCCATTCTTGGAGGAGAAAATATTTTAGCGAGGACGGGTTAGTTGAATTGACTCCGTCATCCTTTGACTGATTTACTCGGTCAATCGCTATTAATGGATTAATGACAGGACCTGGGCCCTCCATCTCTTTCGACTCCACCAAATGTAATCGTAGACAGGTATCGCGTCCGTATTCATCCGCGCAAGCCCAGTAAGTTATTTTCATGTCCTCTTTAGTGACCTTTACTATCGTTACTACCATCTCCGTGGGGATGTCGTTATACCTTCTTATCCTCCATCTGGACGTCCAGACCCCTCCGTCTCATATCTCCATCCCCCAGTATGTCTAAACACCTGAGCCCAGGAACAATCCGCCGAGGGAGCTGAACATAAATACAATGGGATTCTATAATCCCACGTTGCTTGCTTATTGACATGTACCCCACCCATTGGCTACGTCCCTAACCCTTATTCTGAATCTGACAGTCTGCCCTTCTCTGACTCCCATTTTGTAGGCCACTCGTCCTTGACGGTCAGTATGTCGGGTCGCTTCTCTTCTCTTTGACTTCTTAACAATGGTAAGGGCATAGCGTAATTGGTGGTGGATCTTGACATATCAAGACCATTACCGAGACTATGATGCAGCTCAAGTTACCCCCCTTCCCAAAAACCGCCAACCCTCTCCTATCCCCAGTCTTTCTGCTTGGTATCACCCCATACTCACACCCTGAGAACACACTACAGTGATGATAGGTCGGGGTAGGAGATCTTCGTTAACAGAGGTGATCCCCAGACCCTATTGGTCCAGTTATTCTCTCTAACTCTGCGTGTGTTCAGTGGTGCTTGTATGTGTTCCTACCATTTTGCAGTGGGTAACGTGGACCCAGGTTGCTCTTTCTGCTATTCTAATGGCAAAGGCAGTGACCAGTATAACCTGATAGGGCCTTTCCCAACAGGCCTGCTTCCAGTCTTTCTTCTTTAGGGACTGGATGCTCACCAGTCACCTGGTTAGATAGAGTGGGTCACCTTCTCCTTTAGTTCACCTGTGGGGCACAAAACCTCTGACATACCGCTCACATCAGTATTCTCTTTCTAGACTGTATCTAAAAAAATGTTGTTTTTTTAAAAAGTATTTTGTCCTCTCCTTCGTATATTATTTAATCCTACCATTAGCCTCTTCCACCCTCTTGACACATAGTTCTGCTCATGTGTCAATATTACCACCTACCTAAACAATCACTTAGGTAATATTGGTAATTTATCATCCAATTGCCATCCCTTATTTATTTTTTAGACTGTCCCTTGCGTCTTTATTGCTCCTCCCACTTCCTTTGTCTTTTATGGCGGCTAAATTCGACTTTCACACAGTTCAGAATCAATAGCAATCCAATCAATCAATCTCTTATCTTGTAAAAACACTCATGTTTAGTTCAAACTCTGTTCTACCCCGGCTCTCCCGGGCTTGACCTGAAGACTGATGGTTGGACATGACAGGTCCATACTTAAATCTTTTAAACCTAACACCACTTCCCTTCATGCTGTAATCAATCAAGAAGATAGCAAAGGAGAGACAGGTTTTAGCCTGAACTCTGCTTAACCCTGGTGCCGCTCCCTTCACAATGTTTGAAGAGAGACAAAAGACAGCCATGGATTGAAGTAAGAGCAAGCACTTCGACCCTAGGTGTCATGAGCCTCTCACTCCACCGGGTTACCACCTTAATTTTCTTCCACTCTGCTCACCACTCTCTCTACTCAGCCTAACTAGCTCCACCTGTCCCTGCTCTGCTCTGCTCTAATTACTCTGCCAGCTGCGCTGCATTACCCACTACCTCTCCCAGTATTTAAGGCCCTGTCTTTCAGCTCTCCGGTGTCAGATCGTCTGCAAAGCTCACACCCGGAACCTGTTTGCTCGCGCTTCTGGCTCACCCTGGTTTTGTGACCCCGGACCTGCCTGATTTTTGGATACTCTTCTGCCCCAGGAGATCCAGACCTGCTTCTGCCATAACGACTCCTGACTACTCTTCAATCCCGGTAACTCTGACCAGCCTTCTGCCTTGCTACTACGTATTTTGGATTTCCCTTGAACTGTACTGCTGCCTTGTTTCATTCCGCCCTGTTGTGTCTGTGTCTCCCCCCCCCCCAGGACTTCTGGACCACCCACCACCGGCTTCATAGGACGCATCGCTGCCACTGGGGGGGGCACAGACCCAGCATATTGGACGGGATCCCTGTTACCCCTGGAGCCTTCATTCACTCCCTACTTCCCTTTTCCCTTAAGTTTTAATAAACTTTCTGGTGTGACGCAATTGTGGTCCTCTGGTCGTCTGTCTGAACCGTGACAGTACGATCTGACCATTATGGACTCAGCGCACACTTTCCCCGACATGGAAACCGATGAGCATGAGCAGCAGTTCCAGCAGCAGCAACAACAACTCGCCATGATCATTCAACTCCTCACCAACCTTACCCCAGCCAGTCTGCCCACCAGCCCTGCCCCCGAGTTACCTGCCCCGGTCATTGCAGCCGCTGCTCCGGAACCCAAGATTGGAAACCCCGAGCGGTTCAACGGCGACTCAACCCAGGTCCGGCCATTCCTGACTAGCTGCCGACTTCAGTTCTCCTTGCAGCCAAGGACCTTCGCCACGGAGGGGGCTAAAGTTGGGTATGCCATCACTCACCTGACGGGCCGAGCTCGACTCTGGGGAACAGCAGAGTTCGAACGTCAAACCCCCGCATGTGCAACCTTCGACCTGTTTGCTGAGGAGATGCTGAAGGTGTTTGACCTGGATTCACCAACCGCAGAGGCGTCTCGTGAACTGTTCAGTATTCGACAAGGCAGACGTACAGTCGCAGACCATTCCATCGACTTCCGAACCCTGGCTAGACGAAGTTCTTGGAACACACCATCGTTGGTGGACGCGTTCTTCCATAGTTTGGCTGACTATATCAAGGACGAGTTGGTCTCCCATGAACTGCCTTCCACTCTTGATGAAGCCATCGCACTGACTGTCAGGATCGACAGAAGGATACAGACCCGTCGTCGTGAGAGGGGGCGCCAAGGTCCACCTACTACCGGCATTTGGAGAGATCCGACTGGGCTCCTGTCATCTACTGCCACTCACCCAGGTCAGCTTGATCAGTCTGAGCCTATGGAGATTGGGCGAGCCTCTCTCACTCCTGCAGAGCGCCAGCGCCGCTTCACCTCAAACCTCTGCCTCTATTGTGGAGGTGATGGACATCGTGTGGTAACCTGCCCTTTAAAGGGCCGAAGCTCACCGGGCATAGGGGGAGTCCGGTTGAGTTCAATGACCATCCAGTCCTCCGACCGCAAACCCCTGCTGCAAGTTCACCTCCGCCTCTCTGACTCAACTCACACCCTGGCTGCTCTGGTGGATTCTGGCGCCGAAGCCAACATAATGGACATCAAGCTGGCACGCCAACTGGGACTGGAGAACCTCCGTTTGACACCTCCTATTCCTGCCCGGGCACTGGACGGACACTTACTCGGATCGGTCACTCATGTCACGGCCCCGGTCTCGATGGGTCTGTCCGGAAACCATCAAGAAACTATCCAGTTTCACCTGCTCCCCTCTCCAGGCCAACCCCTCATCCTGGGTTACCCATGGCTCCGCCGGCACAACCCTCAGCTCGACTGGGTGACCGGGGTGATCAGGGAGTGGGGAGAGGACTGCCACCGAACCTGCCTGCTTGCTGCCGCACTACCCCCTCGGCCAGTACCTACTAACTCCGCTCCTGACCTCTCCAATGTCCCAGAATGCTACCATGGTCTCAGAGAGGTGTTTAACAAAGCAAGAGCCACATCTCTGCCCCCTCACCGACCGTACGACTGTGCCATCGACCTCCTCCCTGGAACAGCCCCTCCAAAGGGTCGTCTTTATTCGTTGTCTGCTCCTGAAAGAAAGTCCATGGAGGACTACATCAATGGCTCTCTGTCCGCAGGATTAATCCGTTCATCTTCATCTCCTGCTGGTGCTGGCTTCTTCTTTGTGGGGAAGAAGGACGGATCTCTTCGCCCCTGCATCGACTACAGGGGACTCAACGACATCACAGTGAAGAACCGTTACCCTCTGCCTCTGCTCACCTCTGCTTTTGAGTTGCTCCAGGGAGCCACTGTTTTTACCAAGTTGGATCTCAGAAACGCTTACCACCTAGTGCGGATCCGGGAGGGAGATGAATGGAAAACCGCATTCAATACACCAACAGGCCACTACGAGTATCTGGTTATGCCTTTTGGCCTCACCAATGCTCCTGCTGTGTTCCAGGCTCTAGTGAATGATGTACTGCGGGACATGTTAAACAAGTTTGTCTTCGTTTACCTGGATGACATCTTAATCTACTCCAGAAACCTGTCTGAACACACCCGCCATGTCCAGCAAGTCCTTCATCGTCTTCTGGAGAATTCCCTCTACGCCAAGGCAGAGAAATGTGAGTTTCACGTCAAGACAGTGGCCTTCCTGGGGTACATAGTGGCAGAGGGAAGTATCCAAATGGATCCTGCCAAAGTATCAGCAGTCACTTCATGGCCAGTTCCGGAGAACAGAAAGAAGCTGCAACAGTTTCTGGGGTTTGCTAACTTCTACAGAAAGTTTATCCGGAACTACAGTACCGTTGCTGCCCCTCTCACTGCTCTAACCAGCACCAAGCAACCCTTCACCTGGACCCCAGCAGCCGACAAAGCCTTCAGTACCCTCAAGGTGAGGTTCACCTCCGCTCCCATCCTCCAGATGCCTGATGTGGACCGGCAATTCATTGTGGAGGTGGACGCCTCGGATGTGGGAGTTGGTGCTGTGATTTCTCAGTGGGCTGCGGAGGATAGGAAGCTCCATCCCTGTGCCTTTTTCTCACGTCGGTTGTCCCCCTCTGAGTGCAATTACGACATAGGGAACCGTGAGCTGCTGGCTGTGAAGCTTGCCTTGGAGGAGTGGCGTCACTGGCTGGAGGGGTCCACCATTCCATTTCTCGTTTGGACCGATCATAAGAACTTGGAGTACATCCGCACGGCCAAACGGTTGAACTCCAGGCAGTCCCGCTGGGCCCTGTTCTTCACCAGGTTTAATTTCACTCTGTCATACCGGCCTGGATCACGCAACACCAAGCCAGACGCCCTCTCCCGTCAATTCCAGAAGGATGACACCCCCTCCAAGGACCCTGTGTCGATTCTGCCAAGTCCCTGCATCGTTGCAGCTCTGACCTGGGCTGTTGAGGAACAGGTGCTGGAGGCTCTCCGTAACCAGCCAGGTCCCAGCACTTGCCCAGCTGACCGCCTTTTTGTCCCCGAAGACCTGAGGTCCCAGGTCGTTCAGTGGGGACATGACTCCCGCCTAGCTTGTCACCCTGGCTCCACCCGCACTTACAACCTGCTCGCCCAGAGGTTCTGGTGGCCCTCTCTGAGAAAGGATGTACGGGAATTCGTCCAAGCCTGCCCCATCTGCAACCAACACAAGTCGTCCTGCCAGCCCCCAGCCGGATTGCTGCAGCCCCTGCCTGTGCCCAGACGTCCCTGGTCTCACATCGCCCTTGACTTTGTCACGGGGCTGCCCCCTTCAAGTGGCATGACCGTCATTCTTACCATAGTTGACCGTTTCAGCAAGATGGCACACTTCATTCCCCTCCCCAAGCTCCCAACCGCCAAGGAGACCGCCCAGGTGGTCCTGGAACACGTCTTCCGGATCCACGGACTGCCAAAGGATGTAGTTTCTGACCGTGGTCCACAATTCTCCTCCGCTTTTTGGAAGGAGTTCTGTCACCTGCTGGGAGCCACAGTCAGTCTGACTTCCGGATTCCATCCCCAATCCAATGGGCAGTCAGAGCGGGCTAATCAGGAGCTCGAGAAGGCACTGCGATGCATGACTTCACGCAACCCCCACTCCTGGTCGCAGCAATTGACATGGGTGGAGTACGCACACAATTCACTGACCTGCTCTGCCATCGGTATGTCCCCTTTCCAATGTGTTTATGGATACCAGCCTCCTCTATTTGCCAGCCAGGAAGAGGAGGTTACTTGCCCATCTGCACTTGCTTTTGCCCGTCGATGTCGCCGCACCTGGTCACAAGCCCGAGCCACACTCCTCAGATCCGTTGCCAGCTACACTACCGGGGCCAACCGTCGGAGAATTCCTGCTCCCACCTACCATGTTGGTCAAAGGGTGTGGTTGTCATCGAAGAACCTGCCACTCAGGGTGGAGTCGCAGAAGCTGGCACCTCGGTTCATTGGCCCATTCCCTATCATAAGAGTGATTAGCCCAACTGCTGTCCGGCTCCAACTGCCTAATTCCCTGAGGGTGCACCCCACTTTCCATGTGTCTAAGATTAAGCCCATCCATGAGAGTCCGCTGGTCCCTGCTGCGCCTTGTCCTCCTCCTCCACGGCTCATCGATGGTGGTCTGGTTTACACCGTCCGCCGCCTGCTTCGGTCCAGACGGAGGGGTAGGGGTCTCCAGTACCTCATTGACTGGGAGGGCTATGGACCTGAGGAAAGGACCTGGGTGCCAGCTAGTCGGATTGTGGATAGGACTCTCATCACCGCTTTCCACCAACGGCATCCTGATCAACCTGCAATCCGTAGGGGCCGCCCCAGAGGGGTCCCTGACCGTCCTGCCCGCTCGGCTTCCTGTCCTGTGCCTGATCCTGTCTCGGGACCTGTCCCATCTCCCGACCACGGCCCTCCGGCTTCCTCCGAGGATGAGGACGTTCACTCGGACCGTTCGGAGGAGTTCTAGCCCTCCTCCGGCTCCCCTCCTCCCGCCCGGCGTGGTGTTGCTCTTGGGACTTCTGGGGCCGTCCCTTGGGGGGGGGGTTCTGTCATGAGCCTCTCACTCCACCGGGTTACCACCTTAATTTTCTTCCACTCTGCTCACCACTCTCTCTACTCAGCCTAACTAGCTCCACCTGTCCCTGCTCTGCTCTGCTCTAATTACTCTGCCAGCTGCGCTGCATTACCCACTACCTCTCCCAGTATTTAAGGCCCTGTCTTTCAGCTCTCCGGTGTCAGATCGTCTGCAAAGCTCACACCCGGAACCTGTTTGCTCGCGCTTCTGGCTCACCCTGGTTTTGTGACCCCGGACCTGCCTGATTTTTGGATACTCTTCTGCCCCAGGAGATCCAGACCTGCTTCTGCCATAACGACTCCTGACTACTCTTCAATCCCAGGAACTCTGACCAGCCTTCTGCCTTGCTACTACGTATTTTGGATTTCCCTTGAACTGTACTGCTGCCTTGTTTCATTCCGCCCTGTTGTGTCTGTGTCTCCCCCCCCCCAGGACTTCTGGACCACCCACCACCGGCTTCATAGGACGCATCGCTGCCACTGGGGGGGGCACAGACCCAGCATATTGGACGGGATCCCTGTTACCCCTGGAGCCTTCATTCACTCCCTACTTCCCTTTTCCCTTAAGTTTTAATAAACTTTCTGGTGTGACGCAATTGTGGTCCTCTGGTCGTCTGTCTGAACCGTGACACTAGGTCACCTAAGTCTTCTGCCTAGCAACAAATAATAAAAACTCTATGTTCGTGATTAACCCAGTTATATCTAATAGCCCACCAAAAAAAAACTCCCTCATCACCATCTTTAAATCACGACCAATGTCATATATCCCTCTTTACTCTCTACCATTTGGGTAAAATCCCTGTTATATGTAGGAAAAGCTAAGACTGTTTGGGAAGTGAGCAACTTTTTTCTCTTCATAAATTGTTCTTCCTCCTCAGAGTTCCAAATGATTTTACCATGGGCTGCCATTGCCTTCCCATAGATAAGATCACTTAATTTACCAGTATGCAGTACATAATGGAGTACACAAGCTTTACAGCAGTCTATCATTCCCAAAAAGCTCATCATTCTTCATCTACTTCTGGACAGCTAGTCCCTATCTTAAATTATCCTATCCAGCTTCCTATTACTACTATCTTCCTGATCTTATTACTAAATCAATGATCTAGGCAATAGCTGTTTTGCATTAGATTGTGCCTTCCTCTGATTACTGCAGCTCATTGCATTAATTTAGTTTCAAATACCAACTTGTTGTTTATTAAAGCATAATAAAAATGAAATGTAAATGACAACATTTGATAATATCTCAACTTACTTCTATCCCGTAAAAGTAATCCAAGATTAGTACAATTGACTAGCAACAGGTATCTTTCATTCAGGGAAAGCTCTCTCCCTCTTCTGTTATTTTAATGTTTCAAATATCACCCAACAAACCGTTCCATCCCACAGCATAGTAAACACCACCTATGAACTGTTGAAAATCCCCTAAATTCAACATAACAACCCTTTATAAACATCATACTAGGTGTGTTGTTTTTTATTTGAAAAACCCAATTGAAAAACAACAATCAAAGATAGCCAGGCCCCACTTAATTTGGTAGCTCCCTTTTACCACCTAAATACTGCCTAACTTCACTACTGCTCCCCCTAGCCCTGGGCAACATTCCAATGAGATAAGCTAATCTCTTTCTCCTGGATATACATTTTGTTAACCTTCAATTACCATCAGTAATCTAAAGATGGTAGTACACACAAAACATGATACAGATATCCCCAGTCCTAACCCATCAATAATTGTTTGTATCAATCTAATTCCTCATAACTACTACATAAAACCACTCAAAATTCCTCGAGTATACAATGATTATTTAATTGATTACCCTAAATCTGCTACATGTGATCTCATGTCAAATGATCCATTATCAATTATTTGATCAACCCCCTAGGAAAATCTTTCTCCCCTTCTATTGTTCCTGTTGAAGTGCTAAGTCGATAGTAGCCAATTCAAACACCTCACAATTTGGATCAAAGGGTTCTACTCTTTCTCCCTCAAGGACTAGTCACGCCTTATCTTCCTCTTCCTCACGCTCAAAGCTGGGAAATAGACGTCTGTTAGGCTTCTCTCTCTTTTCTTTCTTTCCTCCTCCCCTGGGTCTGCATTGAAAAGAGTTATGGCCTGTCTTACCACAGTATCTGCATGGGGCCTCACACTCTCTGGCGAAATGCCCTCCTTTGTTACAGTTGAAGCATCAACCTCCCCCGCTGTAGCCTTCACTTTCCCCTGCCTTACACCCACTATTTCCCCAAGAGTGACCATTAGGTACTCTGCTCCTTTCTGCTCTTTCTTGGCTCTGTCCTGTCTGTTAGACTGCATGTCTCTCTGAGGCTATTACACAATTCAGTTATTTTTACCTTTATATTCCCAATTTACTATTACTTTAATCATTGCAACCTGTTGCATTGATGTTCTTAAAATATAAACCTATTGTTTAATAACTTCATACTTATAACCAATGTTTATTCAATCCATCATCCTAATAGTAAAAACGATATCCCATTGTTCACGTAACGAAACCATTTTTTTTTTTTTTGAATTCACCACTTATTTTCATCCACCACTGGTGTTACCCAACCTATACAATACAGTAATAACCATTAGACCTTGTCAAATAAATGCTTTTCATTCAACTATTAAAACTTCTGCTCGATAGAGTCAAGCAAGTACAACCCTTTTACCCGGGAACTAGAATCATAAATTATTTTCCTTTGTCCTCAACTTAAATCATTTTCACAGCTCTATCGCCATTTCAGTTCGCTATTCAATTTCTTTAACTGTTCTCTCTGATTAGGCCCTAATTAATAAAACAAATACTTGCTATCGTTGATAAGCATACATTTAATTATATTCCTATCATTTAAACTATGTACTGTCTCTCACCCCTTCATTTTTGAGCTCCGCTCGAAGGACCACTTGTCATGAGAATTTCTATCTCTAATTCAACCTAAGCTTGAATCATTACCGGAGGTTGTAAGGCTCTGGTTTTAATCATAAATGATTCAAGGTCCACAACCAGCAAGAATGATCTGTATTTTTAATCATGGAGAGCTCTGGCGCCAAAAAACATACATACAGCTTTATACCCCTTGACACACAAAGGCACTTTGCTCCGCCCACCTTTAGGAGGCTTTTTTAAACCCGTTTTCTCAGTCCCCTTCACCCTGGAATGTTTAGTCCCGCCCCCCTCTGTTAGTGGGTTGACACTACATTATAACTCTAACACCGTTCACACATTTATACTGTATTTGGGGTGAAATACTTTAGTCATTATTCTTAAAATACAAATTAATCTATCAAAGAGGACAGGAGAGGACAAGAGATGAGAGGAGATGAGAGGAGAGGAGAGGAGAGGAGAGGAGAGGAGAGGAGAGGAGAGGAGAGGAGAGGAGAGGAGAGGAGAGGAGAGGAGAGGAGAGGAGAGGAGAGGAGAGGAGAGGAGAGGAGAGGAGAGGAATGCTCCAGCTAATGACAGCATGGCTCTGTTATAGGTTTTTTAAAATCTATTTTCACAAGTATGTGGAACATTTTCACAACTCTTAGTACAAAACTCCAAACTGGTCACACTTGTAACGCAGCCAGTTTTTCATTCAAAACCTGTCATTGTGCACATTCACCCTCTCTCCCGCTGAAAGATCAGCCACAAAATGTTGGCACCATTGTAACAGGTTGTAATCACGCCCTGGTCTCCAGCATGGGAACAGAAGAGTGAGGTAGTCTCAGTTGGAATACTCAAAATCATCTTGGGGGAAAACCAGAAAACAAACTGTGGAAAATCTGATACCTGAAAAAACAAAACTGAGAAAACAGGATATTAGGCAAAAAATAAATACGGATTTTAAAGGGCCCTACCAACATTTATTGTTGTGCATGACTGCACTGTAGAGTGTGTCATCCTGCAGCACAGCATTATGGGGGAAGTTGAAGTCAGGTCCAATATTGACTATGCACCCAAGACGGAAAGAGGTTGGGCCATGGTATAGTATAGTATAGAATGGATTAGGAGAAGTGTGATGTATAGTATAGAATGGATTAGGAGAAGTGTGATGGTATAGTATAGAATGGATTAGGAGAAGTGTGATGGTATAGTATAGAATGGATTAGGAGAAGTGTGATGGTATAGTATAGAATGGATTAGGAGAAGTGTGATGGTATAGTATAGAATGGATTAGGAGAAGTGTGATGTATAGTATAGAATGGATTAGGAGAAGTGTGATGGTATAGTATAGAATGGATTAGGAGAAGTGTGATGGTATAGTATAGAATGGATTAGGAGAAGTGTGATGGTATAGTATAGAATGGATTAGGAGAAGTGTGATGTATAGTATAGAATGGATTAGGAGAAGTGTGATGGTATAGTATAGAATGGATTAGGAGAAGTGTGATGTATAGTATAGAATGGATTAGGAGAAGTGTGATGGTATAGTATAGAATGGATTAGGAGAAGTGTGATGTATAGTATAGAATGGATTAGGAGAAGTGTGATGGTATAGTATAGAATGGATTAGGAGAAGTGTGATGTATAGTATAGAATGGATTAGGAGAAGTGTGATGGTATAGTATAGAATGGATTAGGAGAAGTGTGATGGTATAGTATAGAATGGATTAAGAGAAGTGTGATGGTATAGTAAAGAATGGATTAAGAGAAGTGTGATGGTATAGTATAGAATGGATTAGGAGAAGTGTGATGGTATAGTATAGAATGGATTAGGAGAAATGTGATGGTATAGTATAGAATGGACTAGGAGAAGTGTGATGGTATAGTATAGAATGGATTAGGAGAAGTGTGATGGTATAGTATAGAATGGATTAGGAGAAGTGTGATGGTATAGTATAGAATGGATTAGGAGAAGTGTGATGTATAGTATAGAATGGATTAGGAGAAGTGTGATGGTATAGTATAGAATGGATTAGGAGAAGTGTGATGGTATAGTATAGAATGGATTAGGAGAAGTGTGATGGTATAGTATAGAATGGATTAGGAGAAGTGTGATGGTATAGTATAGAATGGATTAGGAGAAGTGTGATGGTATAGTATAGAATGGATTAAGAGAAGTGTGATGGTATAGTATAGAATGGATTAGGAGAAGTGTGATGGTATAGTATAGAATGGATTAGGAGAAGTGTGATGGTATAGTATAGAATGGATTAAGAGAAGTGTGATGGTATAGTATAGAATGGATTAAGAGAAGTGTGATGGTATAGTATAGAATGGATTAGGAGAAGTGTGATGGTATAGTATAGAATGGATTAGGAGAAGTGTGATGGTATAGTATAGAATGGACTAGGAGAAGTGTGATGGTATAGTATAGAATGGATTAGGAGAAGTGTGATGGTATAGTATAGAATGGATTAGGAGAAGTGTGATGGTATAGTATAGAATGGATTAGGAGAAGTGTGATGTATAGTATAGAATGGATTAGGAGAAGTGTGATGGTATAGTATAGAATGGATTAGGAGAAGTGTGATGGTATAGTATAGAATGGATTAGGAGAAGTGTGATGGTATAGTATAGAATGGATTAGGAGAAGTGTGATGGTATAGTATAGAATGGATTAGGAGAAGTGTGATGGTATAGTATAGAATGGATTAAGAGAAGTGTGATGGTATAGTATAGAATGGATTAGGAGAAGTGTGATGGTATAGTATAGAATGGATTAGGAGAAGTGTGATGGTATAGTATAGAATGGATTAGGAGAAGTGTGATGGTATAGTATAGAATGGATTAGGAGAAGTGTGATGGTATAGTATAGAATGGATTAGGAGAAGTGTGATGGTATAGTATAGAATGGATTAGGAGAAGTGTGATGGTATAGTATAGAATGGATTAGGAGAAGTGTGATGGTATAGTATAGAATGGATTAGGAGAAGTGTGATGGTATAGTATAGAATGGATTAAGAGAAGTGTGATGGTATAGTATAGAATGGATAAGGAGAAGTGTGATGTATGATGGTATAGTATAGAATGGATTAGGAGAAGTGTGATGTTATAGTATAGAATGGATTAGGAGAAGTGTGATGGTATAGTATAGAATGGATTAGGAGAAGTGTGATGGTATAGTATAGAATGGATTAGGAGAAGTGTGATGGTATAGTATAGAATGGATTAGGAGAAGTGTGATGGTATAGTATAGAATGGATTAGGAGAAGTGTGATGGTATAGTATAGAATGGATTAGGAGAAGTGTGATGGTATAGTATAGAATGGATTAGGAGAAGTGTGATGGTATAGTATAGAATGGATTAGGAGAAGTGTGATGGTATAGTATAGAATGGATTAGGAGAAGTGTGATGGTATAGTATAGAATGGATCAGGAGAAGTGTGATGGTATAGTATAGAATGGATTAGGAGAAGTGTGATGGTATAGTATAGAATGGATAAGGAGAAGTGTGATGGTATAGTATAGAATGGATTAGGAGAAGTGTGATGGTATAGTATAGAATGGATTAGGAGAAGTGTGATGGTATAGTATAGAATGGATCAGGAGAAGTGTGATGGTATAGTATAGAATGGATTAGGAGAAGTGTGATGGTATAGTATAGAATGGATCAGGAGAAGTGTGATGGTATAGTATAGAATGGATTAGGAGAAGTGTGATGGTATAGTATAGAATGGATTAGGAGAAGTGTGATGGTATAGTATAGAATGGATTAGGAGAAGTGTGATGGTATAGTATAGAATGGATTAGGAGAAGTGTGATGGTATAGTATAGAATGGATTAGGAGAAGTGTGATGGTATAGTATAGAATGGATTAGGAGAAGTGTGATGGTATAGTATAGAATGGATCAGGAGAAGTGTGATGGTATAGTATAGAATGGATTAGGAGAAGTGTGATGGTATAGTATAGAATGGATTAGGAGAAGTGTGATGGTATAGTATAGAATGGATTAGGAGAAGTGTGATGGTATAGTATAGAATGGATTAGGAGAAGTGTGATGGTATAGTATAGAATGGATAAGGAGAAGTGTGATGGTATAGTATAGAATGGATTAGGAGAAGTGTGATGGTATAGTATAGAATGGATTAGGAGAAGTGTGATGGTATAGTATAGAATGGATTAGGAGAAGTGTGATGGTATAGTATAGAATGGATTAGGAGAAGTGTGATGGTATAGTATAGAATGGATTAGGAGAAGTGTGATGGTATAGTATAGAATGGATTAGGAGAAGTGTGATGGTATAGTATAGAATGGATTAGGAGAAGTGTGATGGTATAGTATAGAATGGATAAGGAGAAGTGTGATGGTATAGTATAGAATGGATTAGGAGAAGTGTGATGGTATAGTATAGAATGGATTAGGAGAAGTGTGATGGTATAGTATAGAATGGATTAGGAGAAGTGTGATGGTATAGTATAGAATGGATTAGGAGAAGTGTGATGGTATAGTATAGAATGGATTAAGAGAAGTGTGATGGTATAGTATAGAATGGATTAGGAGAAGTGTGATGGTATAGTATAGAATGGATTAGGAGAAGTGTGATGGTATAGTATAGAATGGATTAGGAGAAGTGTGATGGTATAGTATAGAATGGATTAGGAGAAGTGTGATGGTATAGTATAGAATGGATTAGGAGAAGTGTGATGGTATAGTATAGAATGGATTAGGAGAAGTGTGATGGTATAGTATAGAATGGATTAGGAGAAGTGTGATGGTATAGTATAGAATGGATTAGGAGAAGTGTGATGGTATAGTATAGAATGGATTAGGAGAAGTGTGATGGTATAGTATAGAATGGATTAGGAGAAGTGTGATGGTATAGTATAGAATGGATTAGGAGAAGTGTGATGGTATAGTATAGAATGGATTAGGAGAAGTGTGATGGTATAGTATAGAATGGATTAGGAGAAGTGTGATGGTATAGTATAGAATGGATTAGGAGAAGTGTGATGGTATAGTATAGAATGGATAAGGAGAAGTGTGATGGTATAGTATAGAATGGATTAGGAGAAGTGTGATGGTATAGTATAGAATGGATTAGGAGAAGTGTGATGGTATAGTATAGAATGGATTAGGAGAAGTGTGATGGTATAGTATAGAATGGATTAGGAGAAGTGTGATGGTATAGTATAGAATGGATTAGGAGAAGTGTGATGGTATAGTATAGAATGGATTAGGAGAAGTGTGATGGTATAGTATAGAATGGATTAGGAGAAGTGTGATGGTATAGTATAGAATGGATAAGGAGAAGTGTGATGGTATAGTATAGAATGGATTAGGAGAAGTGTGATGGTATAGTATAGAATGGATTAGGAGAAGTGTGATGGTATAGTATAGAATGGATTAGGAGAAGTGTGATGGTATAGTATAGAATGGATTAGGAGAAGTGTGATGGTATAGTATAGAAATGATTATGTCAGAGTTCGGATGTGGATGTAGTGGTGGAGTCAAGCGCAGGACAAGGAGGTTTAATCCAAAATGTCTTTACTAAATAAAGCACAGGGAAACAAAGGCCTCAAAAAAAAAGGAGGCGAACGATTACGCACACACGCGTAAACACTAAACATACACAAGACACCGAACGGACAAGCGGACAATTACACACAACTGCAAACAAACCAAAAGGGAAACTTATAGGTGACATAATCAAAACTCAATACGAAACAGGTGCACACACAAGACTAGACCAAACAACTATCGAAACATCCAGCGGTGGCAGCTAGTACTCCGGGGACGACGAACGCCGAAGCCTGACCGAGCAAGGAGGAGGAGCAGCCTCGGCAGAATCCGTGACAGATTAAGAGAAGTGTGATGGTATAATATAGAATGGATTAGGAGAAGTTTGGACTGTTTGTTTCTATTACAGTTGATTTAGACTGTTTGTTTCTATTACAGTTGATTTAGACTGTTTGTTTCTATTACAGTTGATTTAGACTGTTTGTTTCTATTACAGTTGATTTAGACTGTTTGTTTCTATTACAGTTGATTTAGACTGTTTGTTTCTATTACAGTTGATTTAGACTGTTTGTTTCTATTACAGTTGATTTAGACTGTTTGTTTCTATTACAGTTGATTTAGATGTTTGTTTCTATTACAGTTGATTTGGACTGTTTGTTTCTATTACAGTTGATTTGGACTGTTTGTTTCTATTACAGTTGATTTAGACTGTTTGTTTCTATTACAGTTGATTTAAACTGTTTGTTTCTATTACAGTTGATTTGGACTGTTTGTTTCTATTCCAGTTGTTTTAGACTGTTTGTTTCTATTACAGTTGTTTTAGACTGTTTGTTTCTATTACAGTTGATTTGGACTGTTTGTTTCTATTCCAGTTGTTTTGGACTGTTTGTTTCTATTACAGTTGATTTGGACTGTTTGTTTCTATTCCAGTTGATTTGGACTGTTTGTTTCTATTCCAGTTGATTTCGACTTTTTGTTGCAAAATGCAAATCAATTTATAAAAATGTTGACATGCGTTTTTCTGGATTTCTTTGTTGTTATTCTGTCTCTCACTGTTTAAATAAACCTAACATTAAAATTATAGACTAATCATTTCTTTGTCAGTGGGCAAACGTACAAAATCAGCAGGGGATCAAATATTTTTTCCCTCACTGTATATCATCCACTACACCAATAACTACATCATCCACTACAACAGTAACTACATCATCCACTACAACAGTAACTACATCATCCACTACAACAGTAACTACATCATCCCCTACAACAGTAACTACATCATCCACTACACCAATAACTACATCATCCACTACAACAGTAACTACATCATCCACTACAACAGTAACTACATCATCCACTACAACAGTAACTACATCATCCACTACAACAGTAACTACATCATCCCCTACAACAGTAACTACATCATCCACTACAACAGTAACTACATCATCCCCTACAACAGTAACTACATCATCCCCTACAACAGTAACTACATCATCCACTACAACAGTAACTACATCATCCACTACAACAGTAACTACATCATCCACTACAACAGTAACTACATCATCCCCTACAACAGTAACTACATCATCCCCTACAACAGTAACTACATCATCCACTACAACAGTAACTACATCATCCCCTACAACAGTAACTACATCATCCACTACAACAGTAACTACATCATCCCCTACACCAGTAACTACATCATCCCCTACAACAGTAACTACATCATCCACTACAACAGTAACTACATCATCCACTACACCAATAACTACATCATCCACTACAACAGTAACTACATCATCCCCTACAACAGTAACTACATCATCCCCTACACCAATAACTACATCATCCACTACAACAGTAACTACATCATCCACTACAACAGTAACTACATCATCCCCCACAAAAGTAACTACATCATCCACTACAACAGTAACTACATCATCCACTACAACAGTAACTACATCATCCACTACAACAGTAACTATATAATCCACTACAACAGTAACTACATCATCCACTACAACAGTAACTACATCATCCACTACAACAGTAACTACATCATCCCCTACAACAGTAACTACATCATCCCCTACAACAGTAACTACATCATCCACTACACCAATAACTACATCATCCACTACAACAGTAACTACATCATCCACTACACCAATAACTACATCATCCACTACAACAGTAACTACATCATCCACTACAACAGTAACTACATCATCCACTACAACAGTAACTACATCATCCCCTATAACAGTAACTACATCATCCACTACAACAGTAACTACATCATCCCCTACAACAGTAACTACATCATCCACTACAACAGTAACTACATCATCCCCTACACCAGTAACTACATCATCCCCTACAACAGTAACTACATCATCCACTACAACAGTAACTACATCATCCACTACACCAATAACTACATCATCCACTACAACAGTAACTACATCATCCCCTACAACAGTAACTACATCATCCCCTACACCAATAACTACATCATCCACTACAACAGTAACTACATCATCCACTACAACAGTAACTACATCATCCCCTACAACAGTAACTACATCATCCACTACAACAGTAACTACATCATCCACTACACCAATAACTACATCATCCACTACAACAGTAACTACATCATCCACTACAACAGTAACTACATCATCCACTACACCAATAACTACATCATCCACTACAACAGTAACTACATCATCCACTACAACAGTAACTACATCATCTACTACAACAGTAACTACATCATCCACTACAACAGTAACTACATCATCCACTACAACAGTAACTACATCATCCACTACAACAGTAACTACATCATCCACTACAACAGTAACTACATCATCCACTACAACAGTAACTACATCATCCACTACACCAGTAACTACATCATCCCCTACAACAGTAACTACATCATCCCCTACAACAGTAACTACATCATCCCCTACAACAGTAACTACATCATCCACTACAACAGTAACTACATCATCCACTACAACAGTAACTACATCATCCCCTACAACAGTAACTACATCATCCACTACAACAGTAACTACATCATCCACTACAACAGTAACTACATCATCCACTACAACAGTAACTACATCATCCACTACAACAGTAACTACATCATCCCCTACAACAGTAACTACATAATCCACTACAACAGTAACTACATCATCCCCTACAACAATAACTACATCATCCACTACAACAGTAACTACATCATCCCCTACAACAGTAACTACATCATCTCCTACAACAGTAACTACATCATCCACTACAACAGTAACTACATCATCCCCTACAACAGTAACTACATCATCCCCTACACCAGTAACTACATCATCCCCTACAACAGTAACTACATCATCCACTACAACAGTAACTACATCATCCACTACACCAATAACTACATCATCCACTACAACAGTAACTACATCATCCCCTACAACAGTAACTACATCATCCCTACACCAATAACTACATCATCCACTACAACAGTAACTACATCATCCACTACAACAGTAACTACATCATCCCCTACAACAGTAACTACATCATCCACTACAACAGTAACTACATCATCCACTACACCAGTAACTACATCATCCACTACAACAGTAACTACATCATCCACTACAACAGTAACTACATCATCCACTACAACAGTAACTACATCATCCACTACAACAGTAACTACATCATCCACTACAACAGTAACTACATCATCCACTACAACAGTAACTACATCATCCACTACACCAATAACTACATCATCCACTACAACAGTAACTACATCATCCACTACAACAGTAACTACATCATCCACTACACCAATAACTACATCATCCACTACAACAGTAACTACATCATCCACTACAACAGTAACTACATCATCCACTACAACAGTAACTACATCATCCACTACAACAGTAACTACATCATCCACTACACCAATAACTACATCATCCACTACAACAGTAACTACATCATCCACTACAACAGTAACTACATCATCCACTACAACAGTAACTACATCATCCCCTACAACAGTAACTACATCATCCACTACACCAATAACTACATCATCCACTACAACAGTAACTACATCATCCACTACAACAGTAACTACATCATCCACTACAACAGTAACTACATCATCCACTACAACAGTAACTACATCATCCCTACAACAGTAACTACATCATCCACTACAACAGTAACTACATCATCCCCTACAACAGTAACTACATCATCCCCTACAACAGTAACTACATCATCCACTACAACAGTAACTACATCATCCACTACAACAGTAACTACATCATCCACTACAACAGTAACTACATCATCCCCTACAACAGTAACTACATCATCCCCTACAACAGTAACTACATCATCCACTACAACAGTAACTACATCATCCCCTACAACAGTAACTACATCATCCACTACAACAGTAACTACCTCATCCTTTACACCAGTAACTACATCATCCCCTACAACAGTAACTACATCATCCACTACAACAGTAACTACATCATCCACTACACCAATAACTACATCATCCACTACAACAGTAACTACATCATCCCCTACAACAGTAACTACATCATCCCCTACACCAATAACTACATCATCCACTACAACAGTAACTACATCATCCACTACAACAGTAACTACATCATCCCCTACAACAGTAACTACATCATCCACTACAACAGTAACTACATCATCCACTACAACAGTAACTACATCATCCACTACAACAGTAACTATATAATCCACTACAACAGTAACTACATCATCCACTACAACAGTAACTACATCATCCACTACAACAGTAACTACATCATCCACTACAACAGTAACTACATCATCCCCTACAACAGTAACTACATCATCGACTACACCAATAACTACATCATCCACTACAACAGTAACTACATCATCCACTACACCAATAACTACATCATCCACTACAACAGTAACTACATCATCCACTACAACAGTAACTACATCATCCACTACAACAGTAACTACATCATCCCCTATAACAGTAACTACATCATCCACTACAACAGTAACTACATCATCCACTACAACAGTAACTACATCATCCACTACAACAGTAACTACATCATCCACTACACCAGTAACTACATCATCCCCTACAACAGTAACTACATCATCCACTACAACAGTAACTACATCATCCACTACACCAATAACTACATCATCCACTACAACAGTAACTACATCATCCCCTACAACAGTAACTACATCATCCACTACACCAGTAACTACATCATCCACTACAACAGTAACTACATCATCCACTACAACAGTAACTACATCATCCCCTACAACAGTAACTACATCATCCACTACAACAGTAACTACATCATCCACTACACCAGTAACTACATCATCCACTACAACAGTAACTACATCATCCACTACAACAGTAACTACATCATCCACTACAACAGTAACTACATCATCCACTACAACAGTAACTACATCATCCACTACAACAGTAACTACATCATCCACTACAACAGTAACTACATCATCCACTACAACAGTAACTACATCATCCACTACAACAGTAACTACATCATCCACTACAACAGTAACTACATCATCCACTACAACAGTAACTACATCATCCACTACAACAGTAACTACATCATCCACTACACCAGTAACTACATCATCCACTACAACAGTAACTACATCATCCCCTACAACAGTAACTACATCATCCACTACAACAGTAACTACATCATCCACTACAACAGTAACTACATCATCCCCTACAACAGTAACTACATCATCCACTACAACAGTAACTACATCATCCACTACAACAGTAACTACATCATCCACTACAACAGTAACTACATCATCCACTACAACAGTAACTACATCATCCACTACAACAGTAACTACATCATCCACTACAACAGTAACTACATCATCCCCTACAACAGTAACTACATCATCCACTACAACAGTAACTACATCATCCCCTACAACAGTAACTACATCATCCACTACAACAGTAACTACATCATCCACTACAACAGTAACTACATCATCCACTACAACAGTAACTACATCATCCACTACAACAGTAACTACATCATCCCCTACAACAGTAACTACATCATCCCCTACAACAGTAACTACATCATCCACTACAACAGTAACTACATCATCCACTACACCAGTAACTACATCATCCACTACAACAGTAACTACATCATCCACTACAACAGTAACTACATCATCCACTACAACAGTAACTACATCATCCACTACAACAGTAACTACATCATCCACTACAACAGTAACTACATCATCCACTACAACAGTAACTACATCATCCACTACAACAGTAACTACATCATCCACTACAACAGTAACTACATCATCCACTACAACAGTAACTACATCATCCACTACAACAGTAACTACATCATCCACTACAACAGTAACTACATCATCCACTACAACAGTAACTACATCATCCACTACAACAGTAACTACATCATCCACTACAACAGTAACTACATCATCCACTACAACAGTAACTACATCATCCACTACAACAGTAACTACATCATCCACTACAACAGTAACTACATCATCCACTACAACAGTAACTACATCATCCACTACAACAGTAACTACATCATCCACTACAACAGTAACTACATCATCCACTACAACAGTAACTACATCATCCACTACAACAGTAACTACATCATCCACTACAACAGTAACTACATCATCCACTACAACAGTAACTACATCATCCACTACAACAGTAACTACATCATCCACTACAACAGTAACTACATCATCCACTACAACAGTAACTACATCATCCACTACAACAGTAACTACATCATCCACTACACCAGTAACTACATCATCCACTACAACAGTAACTACATCATCCACTACAACAGTAACTACATCATCCACTACACCAATAACTACATCATCCACTACAACAGTAACTACATCATCCAACAACTACATCATCCACTACAACAGTAACTACATCATCCACTACAACAGTAACTACATCATCCACTACACAGTAACTATCACCACTACAACAGTAACTACATCATCACTACAACAGTAACTACATCATCCACTACACCAATAACTACATCATCCATCTACAACAGTAACTACATCATCCCATACAACAGTAACTACATCATCCACTACAACAGTAACTACATCATCCACTACACCAGCTAACTACATCATCCA
>NW_028161177.1:0-8408 GCF_964263955.1 Coregonus lavaretus
GAACGTACTTCCGATCCTCAGGACACTGTGGAGGGCTGGGGTCGGTACGCAACGCTCGCTCGATTTCAGCATCGACCTCCGACACCACCGGTGCCACAAGACAAGACTCCGGTAGTATGGGAGTAGGCTCAACGGACCTCTCCTCCGTGTCATACCGCCGGGACAGCGCATCTGCCTTACCATTCTGGGACCCAGGGATGTACGTGATTTTAAATACGAACCTGGCGAGAAACATACTCCATCGAGCCTGGCGAGGGTTCAGTCTCCTCGCTGCCCGGATGTACTCCAGGTTCTGATGGTCAGTCAAAATGAGGAAAGGGTGTTGAGCCCCCTCAAGCCAATGCCTCCACACCTTAAGGGCCTGAACTACAGCTGACAGCTCCCTGTCCCTGACGTCATAATTTCGCTCCGCCGGGCTGAGCTTTTTAGAGTAAAAAGCACAGGGGCGGAGTTTAGGTGGCGTGCCGGACCGTTGAGAGAGTACGGCCCCTATACTGGCCTCAGACGCGTCCACCTCGACCTGAAAGGGTAATGCGGGGTCCGGATGCGCCAGCACCGGAGCCGACGTAAACAGGTCCTTCAGTCTCCTAAAGGCCCTGTCCGCATCAGTTGACCACTGCAGGCGCACCGGACCCCCTTTCAGAAGGGACGTGATGGGAGCTGCCACCTGTCCAAAACCCCGGATAAACCTCCGGTAGTAATTCGCAAAGCCCAAGAACTGCTGCACCTCTTTGACAGTGGTTGGGGTTTGCCAATTACGCACAGCTGACACACGATCCACCTCCATTCTCACCCCTGACGCGGACAACCGATAACCCAAAAAGGAGACCGACTCCTGGAAAAACAGACATTTCTCTGCCTTGACATATAGGTCGTGCTCCAACAGCCTCCTCAATACACGACGCACCAGGGCTATATGCTCGGCTCGGGTAGACGAGTACACTAGAATGTCATCAATGTACACGACCACCCCTTTTCCCTGCATATCCCGGAAAATGTCATCTACGAAGGATTGGAAGACTGATGGAGCATTCATCAACCCATATGGCATGACGAGATACTCGAAATGACCTGACGTGGTACTAAACGCTGTTTTCCATTCGTCGCCCTCCCTAATGCGCACCAAGTTATACGCGCTCCTGAGATCCAGTTTTGTGAAAAACCGCGCTCCATGCAATGACTCCGTCATGGTCGCAATCAGAGGGAGTGGATAACTGTATTTCACAGTAATCTGATTGAGACCACGGTAATCGATGCACGGGCGCAACCCTCCATCTTTTTTCTTCACAAAAAAGAAGCTTGAGGAGGCGGGAGAAGTGGAGGGCCGTATGTATCCCTGTCTCAAAGATTCGGCTATGTAAGTTTCCATAGCTTTTCTCTCCTCTTGAGACAAAGGATACACGTGGCTCCGTGGGAGCGCTGCTCCTGCCTGGAGATCAATCGCACAATCCCCCTGTCTATGAGGAGGCTGCGTCGCCCTAGCTTTACTAAACACGAGAGCTAAATCCCCATATTCAGCCGGAAGGTGCGGGCACTTGGTTTGGACTTTCCACCGAAGTCGCCCCTACGGAAACACCCAGACATCGCCCCTCACACTGAGCAGACCACCCATTGAGAGCCCTCTGTTGCCACGAAATAGCAGGGTTATGGGTGCTTAACCAGGGAATTCCCAGCACCACCGGGTACGCAGGAGAGTCGATCAGATACAACTGTATAGTCTCTTCATGACCCCCCTGCGCACACATCCTAAGTGGCGCTGTGACTTCCCTAATCAACCCCAACGGGCGGCTATCTAAAGCATGAACGGGAAAAGGCTTGTCAACAGGCAGGAGAGGGATCCCTAAATCTAAACAAAACTTCCGATCAACAAAATTCCCAGCTGCGCCTGAATCTACTAGCGCCTTATGCTGGGAATGAGGTGCAACCTGTGGAAAACAAACAGGTATACAAAAGTGCGCAACAGAGAGCTCTGGGTAAGTGGGGCGTCTACTCACCTGGGAAGGCTCCCCAGTGCGTGGCCTGTTGTCTCCTCCCTCGGGGAACCCTCCCCAGCACCTGGCCGCAGTGTGCCCTCCACGACCGCACTTGGTGCAGGGGACAGGCCCCCTCGGGCTCCTCCTCCTCCTTTCTCTAGCGCCAGCACCCCCGAACTCCATAGGGCTCGGCTCGGAGGTGCCGGAGGGTGGAATGGACGGACCCCACTCGGGACGTCCACGGGTGGCCAGCAGGGTGTCCAGACGGATGGACATATCGACCAACTGGTCGAAGGTGAAATTGGTGTCCCTGCAGGCCAACTCACGTTGAACGTCCTCCCGTAGGCTACATCGAAAATGGTCAATGAGGGCCCGTTCATTCCACCCTGCGTCTGCCGCTAGAGTCCGGAACTCCAGCGCGAACGCCTGTGCGCTCCTCCTCCCCTGTCTCAGGTGGAATAGACGCTCCCCCGCAGCTTTGCCCTCAGGTGGATGGTCGAACACGGCCTTGAAGCGAAGGGAGAACTCGGCGTAGGAGATGGTGGTGGCGTCCATCCTCCTCCACTCGGCGTTGGCCCATTCCAACGCCTTGCCCGTGAGACAGGAGATGAGGGCGGAAACGCTCTCGTGTCCCGAGGACACCAGGTGTACAGTGGCCAGGTAGAGCTCCACCTGCAGGAGGAACCCCTGACACCCGGCAGCTGTTCCGTCATACGCCCACGGGAGCGAGAGCCGAATCCCACTGGGTTCCGGACCTGGGACTGGTGGACCGGCCGATGGGGGTGGCAGGGTAGGTGGAGGTGTGGGTACCCCTCTGGACTCCCATCGGTGCAGGGTGTTGATGACGTCCTGTAGAGCGGTGCCCAGTTGTCTGATCTGGTCATCCTGGCCGCGGACATGCTCCTCCAGCGACTCAGGCGTGACTGTTGCTCCTGCTGATTCCATTTCATAAAGGTGTGGGGTTCTGTCAGGGGTGCTGAAGGTGGGTGTGGTGCAGGAATCAAGCGCAGGACGCAGAAGCTAAGTCCAAAAGACTTTAGTGAATTATTCACGTAGTACACGAGAACTATAAGCCCGGAGGCGAAATAAAGGCGCACACAGGCGTCAAACAAAAGGCGCACTAACATGTGCGAAAACCTCTCCAAACAACGGAGGGAAGATACGTAGCTCAGAACACCAAACAGAAGAGCAATCACACACAACACCATACACACAACGAGAACTAAATAGGACACTAATGAGGACTAACTAGACACAGGTGTACAACATCAAGACAAAACCAAACGAACATGAAACATAGATCGGTGGCAGCTAGTACTCCGGGGATGACGACCGCCGAAACCTGCCCGAACAAGGAGGAGGAGCAGCCTCGGCCGAAACCGTGACAGTTGCTGGTATTTTGGCCCATTCCTCCATGCAGATCTCCTCTAGAGCAGTGATGTTTTGGGGCTGTCGCTGGGCAACACGGACTTTCAACTCCCTCCAAAGATTTTCTATGGGGTTGAGATCTGGAGACTGGCTAGGCCACTCCAGGACCTTGAAATGCTTCTTACGAAGCCACTCCTTCGTTGCCCGGGCGGTGTGTTTGGGATCATTGTCATGCTGAAAGACCCAGCCACGTTTCATCTTCAATGCCCTTGCTGATGGAAGGAGGTTTTCACTCAAAATCTCACGATACACGGCCCCATTCATTCTTTCCTTTACACGGATCAGTCGTCCTGGTCCCTTTGCAGAAAAACAGCCCCAAAGCATGATGTTTCCACCCCCATGCTCCACAGTAGGTATGGTGTTCTTTGGATGCAACTCAGCATTCTTTGTCCTCCAAACACGACGAGTTGAGTTTTTACCAAAAAGTTCTATTTTGGTTTCATCTGACCATATGACATTCTCCCAATCCTCTTCTGGATCATCCAAATGCACTCTAGCAAACTTCAGACGGGCCTGGACATGTACTGGCTTAAGCAGGGGAACACGTCTGGCACTGCAGGATTTGCGTCCCTGGCGGCGTAGTGTGTTACTGATGGTAGGCTTTGTTACTTTGGTCCCAGCTCTCTGCAGGTCATTCACTAGGTCCCCCCGTGTGGTTCTGGGATTTTTGCTCACCGTTCTTGTGATCATTTTGACCCCACGGGGTGAGATCTTACGTTGAGCCCCAGATCGAGGGAGATTATCAGTGGTCTTGTATGTCTTCCATTTCCTAATAATTGCTCCCACAGTTGATTTCTTCAAAACAAGCTGCTTACCTATTGCAGATTCAGTCTTCCCAGCCTGGTGCAGGTCTACAATTTTGTTTCTGGTGTCCTTTGACAGCTCTTTGGTCTTGGCCATAGTGGAGTTTGGAGTGTGACTGTTTGAGGTTGTGGACAGGTGTCTTTTATACTGATAACAAGTTCAAACAGGTGCCATTAATACAGGTAACGAGTGGAGGACAGAGGAGCCTCTTAAAGAAGAAGTTACAGGTCTGTGAGAGCCAGAAATCTTGCTTGTTTGTAGGTGATCAAATACTTATTTTCCACCATAATTTGCAAATAAATTCATAAAAAATCCTACAATGTGATTTTCTGGATTCTTTTTTTCTCAATTTGTCTGTCATAGTTGACATGTACCTATGATGAAAATTACAGGCCTCTCTCATCTTTTTAAGTGGGAGAACTTGCACAATTGGTGGCTGACTAAATAATCTTTCCCCCCACTGTATGTAGTGTTACATTAATAGGTCCCTATGGGAATTATTTATACAGTCAGTGTACTGTAGTACATCGCCGTAGAGATAGTAAAGTGCTGTCATAGAGATATCTGTTGGAGTGTCACACTAATAATGCATCTCCCACGGGGAATGCTCTTATGTTGTGTGTGCTGATACTGGTTAAGGCAGGCAGAGAGGTGAGGTAATGGTAAAGGGGTGTTGATAGCGTGACAAGAGCCTTGCTTCCCCCTTCTCCCCTGTTCATCTCTCCCTCTCCAGGGGGAACACACACACACCCTCCCCCTCTCTCTCTCCGGTGGGTGTACATCAGAGCCTGGCTGAGCCCCACCTGTTCCTGTCCCAGGATGATCACCCCTCCAGGTTTAATTGGGTGCCAGGGGGCCAGGTTCTCCCCAGTGCCCAGCCTCTCCCCGTCCTGGTATGCCTCCCAGAATCCATCCCGCGTCGTCCAGGTGATGCAGATGTGGTGCCAGCGGCCGTCACTCACCGACAGGGGCAGCTGGGCCACCTGGGTAAGAGGGGCGAGATGGGCAGTAGAACGTTAGATGGGATACACTTCTAATTGTAAGTCGCTCTGGATAAGAGCATCTGCTAAATGACAGAAATGTAAATGTAAAAGGGGCAAAGAGGGTAAGAGGGGCAAGGAGGGTAATTCATGTTAGAGGTGCTATACTAACAGGGGAAAAAGGGGCAAGAGAATACCTGTGTTTATTCTGTTGAGCCTTTTGTCTTTGTGTGGTGAATCTTAACTTCCACTTAAGTCAAATTTTCACTTAGTCATGCATGGATGTCTATGGGAGACTTAGAAGAACATCACTCAAGTGAAGGATAGGATTCCCCTTAAGAGCTTATTTTAGACTTTACTATCAGGTAGAATATCCCAGGGCAGATAGGGCAATAGAGCTCAAGTTGAACCGTACAATCTGGCATAAGAGGCAAGAGAGCACAAATGCTTTACTTTCTGACCTCACAGAGACTATATATCACTGGGCAGATGGCACAATGAAGCTTTGACTGAGACACACAACACAGGGCCAAATAGAGCAAGACAACACCAGCACTTCACAAATAGTTTATAAAGAGTAAAGTGACATAGGGGCAATATACTGTAGAAATTGCAGTCATATGGGATTGCACTTCGAAAACAAGACCAGAAAGAAATAGCACAGGTTACGAAAGGTTACAACATCAGCACTTTACCCAGACTTTACAATGACATCATGGCCCACAGAGGATTCAGCATAGGGGAGAATGGAAGTGGAAGTCATTAGCTTTATATAGAGGTTATATAGGAGCCATAGAGACCATGACACACTCTGTCACAGAGGCTACTACCAACAATTTCCTGTCTGCTCTTAATCCCTCCCATGAGAAACTAGACCCTTGACCTTCAAAGGTGTTCCAGCATGTCACATTTACACTAAAGCCAATCAGCCAGATCATTGATACTGTGGAAAATCCAGGACCTAATTACTGCCCTCTAATAATATCCCTGAGCCTTAGTCAACCTGAGGACACTAGGTCTGATATCATACCCAGAGCCAGGAGTTTCTCCCTGACCGTGTGAGCTGGATAAATCTAATTTTGGAGCACTAGAGCATTTGCACGAGATGAATGGTGTACCATTGCCAAAAGAACATGGTGTAACATTCTAACTTTAAATTGTTGATTAGATTACCAGGAATCACCATGCAGGCCTGGGTCGTGTTCGTTAGGTTTTAAAACATTTTGCAACGAAAATGTGTGTTATATTCATGATTTCATCCTCTCTCACACATACACTCTCTGACCCTCTGTTTCCTCCTCTCTCACTCTCACTTTCACTGGTTCCTCTATTCTCTGGTGCTGTATTGCTTCCCTCTTCCCATCTCATGCTCTCTCTCTCTCTCTCTCTCTCTCTCTCTCTCTCTCTCTCTCTCTCTCTCTCCTCTCTCTCTCTCTCTCTCTCCTCTCTCTCTCTCTCTCTCTCTCTCTCTCTCTCTCTCTCTCTCTCTCTCTCTCTCTCTCTCCTCTCTCTCTCTCTCTCTCTCTCTCTCTCTCTCTCTCTCTCTCTCTCTCTCCCCTCTTCGCTCTCCTTCTCTTTCTTTCTAGTGTTTGTCTGACATACACACATGTATAATGCATGGTGAAACCAGAGCTGTGGGGAAAACTGCCTCTGCCAATAAACCAGATGGCCAACACAAATCCAAATCCAACCCCATAACCGAAGAAAACCCACCCTACTTCACTTCAGCCAAACTCAATTCCCTCTGAGCCCCTAGGTTCAGTTATCCTGCAGTAGCGCACAGAAAAAAGAAACTATTCGCGTTGTCTATCCAAACACCACGATTGCCATGGTTGTATTCCTTTGAAGACAGAAACCAATGAAATATTAATTGTAGCTTCTTTTTGAGCATATTGGAAATTCTTCAAAAAAGTCTTCCTTCAAAAAGTTTTGGTTAACAAGGGGGGAAAGTGTCTAATTCTCAGTATTAAATGTAAATATTGAAGCGACCTTAAGCCAACCTAGCACCTTCGACAAGAGGTGTGGGCCTCTTGGTGTAACGGCTAAGGTGTTGGGTGGATAGTCGCTGGACCCAGGTTCAAGTTCCTGTTGGGTCTACTCCCTGAAAACAGCTGCAATATAGACTACAGCAGAGGTATGGTTTAAGGACTACAACATGACTCTACATCAACACCATTTCAGTTACTTTTCTGTGCTGGCTTTATTGTTCTGTGTCTATTCAATCGTCATAGTTTGTTATTGTAATAGAAAATGCACAATGATACAAGCTCAACTGTAACCAAGTTCTTTAGAGTAAATTAGTATTTTGTGGCCGTAGCCCAGGAGTTGTTTTTGGAATGGACAATCAATAAAAGACTAGGACTTACTTTGTCGTTGACCAACAGCTCTATGGGGTTGTTGCCCCACTCAATGAGCACGATCTCATTGGCCTGTCCTGGCACCCCGTAGGAGAAGGGGGTTCCTATACCAGGACTGGCGCTGGACTTCAGCCACATACACACTGTGAAGGCATACATCTCAGGGAGACTCTTCTTGATGCGTCCGTACAGGTAGTTGGTGCGCAGGGGGAGAGACACCTTGAAATCCTCGGGTGACTTAAATGCGTTGTTACCTGAAGACAAACAGAGGTGTGGAAATGATTAGATAATGATAATCATCGGTCATGACCTGCACTGTTAACATACACCACTGTGTCTGCCCACATAGGGGGCTCTTATCGGACCATTGGTGGCTGTGGGCCACCTCACTATTGTAAGCAAGTCGATATCAGACTGTGTCTGCAGCCGATGATAGTAGTAGCCCAACAGTGCACCGTCCAAAGTAGACAGACAGCCTTCCACTGTTAGTAGTGTCTACTACCACTGTTGGCCCACTATATAGCTAATGAGCAAGAATGGGTAGTGGGCCGTTGACTTTGACGATGTTGGACTGTCGTAAATTGTATGTAAGGGTTGGATGTTGGTGATGGTCATGGTGATGGTGATGGTCATGGTGATGGTGATGGTCATGGTGATGATGATGATGACAGTGGTGGTCGGTGCCGTTTAAGATGAGGGAGGATGATAAACAAATTTATGAGCATGGCCTTATTTCTATTACAGCATACTGAATGACTGTCATTCATATTCCATTCACCCAGTTCAATGTAACATCGTTAGGTTTAGGCTACTACATGATACTCAAATTTTCCCTATACCCATCATGAGGTTGATACAACCTAGCC
>NW_028161176.1:0-12185 GCF_964263955.1 Coregonus lavaretus
AAATCAACAAACTCAATCTCTACATTTCTCTCTGAGCAACATAGACACACCATATTTTATTGCTGAAAGAACTGCAGTATGACAGAATGCAGCACCATATCTAGCACAGCTGTGTTTGGAGCTGGGGGCTTAAATATTTGCCTTGTGTCTGCTCAGCTCATGAAAATTGCAATCATTTCTCTGTCCTCATCTCCTTGTCTGAGCTCTGCTTGAAACACACACACACACACACACACACACACATCACATCACAGAGTGACAGTAAATTATGTCAGACATAGCTGCCCTGCCAGACTGCTATGTATTCTATTCCAGTAGTTTTGAAATACAGTACACTAACCCATGTTGTTGACACAGAGTTCCCTGGAGTCTGATATTATTTTACCCTCAACACCAGTTATGATGGAGAATACTGAGTTGTACCACAGCAGTCATTGATGGATTCTCTCCCAATTCTGAATTTGTGGCTTTGATTTACAACACAATGGTGAGCACATTGAGACTGTGTGTGAGCGCGTTTTTCTTAGCATAGCCTATAAAACATGCACACACAGTGGTGTAAAGTGTAAAGTGATTCCCTCTCTCTTTAGGCCTATGTCAACAGATGGGGTTTCTCTCAGTGTGGTGGGACTAGCTGAATCTGACAGGGTGATTAAAGGAGCAGGGAAAAAACAGCCAGGCCAGTGAGAGTATGTGTGCGAGAGAGAGAGAGAGAGAGAGAGAGAGAGAGAGAGAGAGAGAGAGAGAGAGAGAGAGAGAGAGAGAGAGAGAGAGAGAGAGAGAGAGAGAGAGAGAGAGAGAGAGAGAGAGAGAGAGAGAGAGAGAGAGAGAGAAGAGAGAGAGAGAGAGAGAGAGAGAGAGAGAGATTTGACTGAATTAGCCCAGAGCCACAGTCTTACTAAATGCTCTTAACCCCTCACAGGGTGCTGGTTCACATGGAAAGGTGAGGGGCGGGCAGACCGGTGTCTGGGGGATGGAGGGGGAGGCAGTCTGACCCATGATGGATGGACAGGACAGAGGAGAAAAGGGAGGGCAGAGGGGGTGATGGGGAGGCAGGGGGGTCTTCCTGCTCTTATACCAGCATGCAACATCCCCCTTATTCTCCCAAGACTGTGCAACAGTGAATATCTCACAGACACCGCCCTATGCTGACCACACACACACTTATGAGAGTACACCAAACGTGCTTGCTCGCACGCATGCACACAAGCACACACACACACACACACACACACAAAAGTGGTAACATGATATTGTTGAGTATTGCAACAAAAGATTCCTCTTATAACACTGTAAATCACTAGTGACAGACAAGGAGTATACCAACAAACATTACCATACACATTATCCCAAGAGATTAATCATACTCATCTTTATAAGATCAAATAATGAACTAGACGACTACTCTTTCTGATGGTATAGTGTTCTGAGAGGTTGAGAAAGGGCAGAATCCCCCAGTGTCCAGGTATCACAGCCTGGCATCAGCTTGTTGAGAGTCTCATCCCCACAAACTGCTCTTTTATTACGGGAAATTACAACTGAAACGAGCGTCAATCTGTCTCTTACACGCTGATTGGACAGAATGACGCAGGGGAGGCCAACACAATGTGGGCTGGGGATTTAGAGCACTGAAGCCCCTCTGCGTGTGTGTGTTTGTGTGTGTGTGTGTGTGTGTGTGTGTGTGTGTGTGTGTGTGTGTGTGTGTGTGTGTTTGTTTGAGGCAGGTTATTTAGCATTTAGTGAACTGAAACTATTAAAATTGTTTGATTCACAAGTAATAACGGACATAAGGTTGGGACCAAAAAATAACTAAGTCCATCTCTCTGTCTGTCCTCCTCTGTCTATGAACTGATTAAAGGCCCAATGCAGCAGTTTAAAAAAAAACATTCTCAATATCAAATCATTTCTGGGTAACAATTAAGTACCTTACTGTGATTGGTTTCTATTAAAATGGTCAAAAAGAAACAAAAGTAACTTCTTAGCATAGAGCAATTCCTCAAGTAAGAATTTTGCTAGGACTGTCTGGGAGTGGGGAAGGGAAAACGGAAAACTAGCTGTTATTGGCAAAGAGGTTTGAAACTCTCTTTCTTATTAATTTACCGTCTGGTGATGTCACCAGGCAGGCCAAAACTCCATCCCACCAAAACAGGCAGAAATTTCAGGCCGTCTTCTCAAACAGTCTTACACTAAAAGGGCATTGTCAGCATTTTTACAATTTCAAAGTATTATTCCATCCTAATAGTATATGAATACACAGCAAAATCACGTTTTTGACTACACTGGGCCTTTAATACCTTAGAATAGATTCACTGCATCACACCCCATAACGGTTATTTAGGAAACTCCGATGCTGTGTCACCATGAGCGCCCATTCTGAGAAAGGGATGAGTTACATTTTTAGGAGTTTGGTGATGACTCCTTTGTAAATGGACACTTAACATTGGAGTTGGATGTGATGAGATATACCCCCATACAGAATGTAAAGGTTTTTGACATTTACTAAGAATTACTAAATGTAGTCCATTTACGAGACCAGCATTATGCAATGCAACATTAACACAGAAAGACAGGACTCATTGTATATTTCATTGAGTTACTCAACAGCACTCTGTTTCAGTGTATACTCTGCTGTCCATGACTATTCACTGATCTGGCATTAAATAGCGGATGAGGTTAAGGAAATGTTTGCTCACATGCCTCCCCATGGCTGGCAGCTGTCCAGTGGACTGGGTCCTAGGCGAGCCCCTGGTCTGGGCCCAAACCTGGATCCTCCAGCCCTGATTACAATGCTGTCAGAGGAAGACAGATGAACACTGCCACTGGGAGTTACTATGTTTAGCCACAGAGGGCTGGGCTGTATTCTCCTCTTCTATGGAATGGGAGAGAGAGAGAGAGAGAGAGAGAGAGAGAGAGAGAGAGAGAGAGAGAGAGAGAGAGAGAGAGAGAGAGAGAGAGAGAGAGAGAGAGAGAGAGAGAGAGAGAGAGAGAGAGAGAGAGAGAGAGAGAGAGAGAGAGAGAGAGGGGGGGGAATGAGTACACTGCCTAAAGACGTGGAGAAAGTCACGTAAGTTGTCACATATACAAAATGATTCTTGGAACATCAAGTCAACTACAGAATTGTCTTACTCTCCTACTCTTTATTTTGTAACCACTTGAGCACACACAACACACACATCCACACAACACACACACATACATACACACACACGACCCCTACAGACACAGACACACAGCGTTGACAGTGACAGCAGTGAATAATGACCACTTGTCTGCTTGTCCACAGTGATAGTCTCTCTCGTGTCTTCACTCCCTGTCACAGACACTGCCATCTGTCACTAGAGAAGAAGACAAAGCAACATTTACCCTGGCCTCCCTCCATCATTCCCCTCATCCTCCTCTCCTCCTCCCATCCTCCCCCTCTCAGGGCAGTGTTGGTTTAACCCTGGTGGGCAGCAGGCAGGCAGGGTGGGTGGACGCCACACAGACACTATCGTGATTTATGTCAGCTCTCAGTGTGGGGAGGAGATGACCACTCTGATCTGACCTACTGTGTTATCAACACTATGGCTGTATGGGACTGGACTGGACAGGCTGCCACATCAACAAACACACTACAGTTAGAGTCTAAAGTCTGCACACACAGCATACTGAGAGAGCACGCTTACTCACCTCTCAGACACTAAGGGCGACAAGGTCACATTACTTGGAGCAGGATTCATCTTAGGATAAAACTTCCCCTTTTACGAAATTCAGGTTCTTCCAGATTTACAATAAACAGCATGAAAACTCTATCTGCAGCATTCCCAACTGGAGACATGCACATACACTGTCTATAGAGCAATGCAGACAATCTCCAGCAGGGGGAGGCCTTACCAATGGAATCAGTCAGAAGGGAGACAGGAAGAGGACCTGGTATACCTGCACCACACCACTTATCACATTCTCTGAGTAGAGCAGTGGTTCTCAACTGGTTTTGCCTTAGGACCCAAATTGAACCAGGTTGTCTCAGTTGCGACCCAATATTCAAATTGTGAAAAAATAATAGACAAAATACAATCAGGAAAACTATTTTTGATGCTATATTGATAGTAAATGTTACAATTATATGACAAGGGAACAACATTCCCACCTCTTTCATTGTCAATAGTAAAATGTTGCCCATATTCTTGATGAAGCATGTTAAACTCACTGGTTTGAGACCATAAAATAGCGATGCTAATAGCTCTATATTGAAAATAATATGATTGAAGAATTTTCTTTCTGAGATTAAATTATTTTACAATTTAAGTTCATTATAATTTCTACACACTTTCTACCTGGTTTAAGTCATTTAAGTTCAGACTGGAGATTTTTTCTCCTCATAAAACAAAAAGAAGTAATTTTTGTATCTTTTTATTTTTTCACTCAGACATCATCGACCCATTCCAAACCTCCCGCGACCCAAATTTGGGTCTCGACCCACCAGTTGAGAATCACTGGACTTGAGGACTCAGGTACAAAAACGTTATATTCTATGGATAATATTTTGACTCTTAGAAAAGTGAGAATAAAATAGTGTAACAACACAGCTTTAGATGGCTCACAGGACAAGAAAGCTTATAGACCACTGGAAGAAAGAACAATGGCATCTAAAATGATTATTCTTTTACATGCATAGCTGCAAAGTCCACCATGTATAGTAAGACCACTGTTAATACAACCTCAGTGGAGACATACTGTATACCTGGTGCTTTAAGTTCACCGCTGAACATCTTTGAAAACAAAAATGCAGTTGGGATCTGGGCAATATAAACAGGGATCTATTTCTGTAGCTATGACACAGTGGTTTTTCTGGAAAAGGAACACCAAGAGTAACATCCCAACAAAGGAGGCCACACAGGCACTGGTGGTTAGGACGACTGGGAATGTCATCCCCTCCCTCTGGACCCATACACACTGGGAGGGAGAGAGGGATGGAGGGATAGAGGAGAGGGGGGAGATGGAGAGGGAGAAAGTAAGCGAGAGGGATGGTTGAGGGAAGGGAGGGAGAGTGATGGAGGGGAGAGAGGCAGAGAGATGTCGAGTAGCAGGAGCGAGAGAAGCGGGGAAAGCAAGAAGGAGTTAGCAAGAGAGAGAGAGAGAGTGAGAGAGAGAGAGAGATAGAGAGAGAGAGAGAGAGAGGAGAGAGAGAGGGATAGAGATGGAGAGGAGAGAGAGAGAGAGAGAGAGAGAGAGAGAGAGGAGAGAGAGAGAGAGAGAGAGAGGGATAGAGAGCGAGAGAGAGAGAGAGAGAGAGAGGAGAGAGAGAGAGAGAGAGAGAGAGAGGAGAGAGAGAGCGAGAGAGGATAGAGAGAGAGAGAGGATAGAGAGAGAGAGAGAGAGAGAGAGATAGAGAAGAGAGAGAGAGAGAGAGAGAGAGAGAGAGAGAGAGAGAGAGAGAGAGAGAGAGAGAGAGAGAGAGAGAGAGAGAGAGAGAGAGAGAGAGAGAGAGAGAGAGTGCAGAGGTGAAGGAGACAGCAAGGGAAAGATAGAGGGGAGAGATAGAGGAGCAGAGGAGGGAAAGATAGAAGGATGTTAGGGCAGGGAGTGCGTCAGATCATCCCAGTAAAGTCACCCTGACATGCAGAGAGAGACCAGATAGAACTCTCCCCCTCATAAACTCAGCAACCAGAGCTCAGTTTAACCTGGCAAAGAGTCCCTGCACAAAAAAACAAGTACAAGTGAATGTGAACTACAGTGCTTACCCAAAAGTGTCTGCAAGCAGAGAGACATTGCAAAGAGATAAAAGCAGGGTGTACTTCAAAAATAGGCTTTTTTAGCTTTCATTCATTAATTTATGGACATATCAAATAACATGCACACTGACATGTTTGGGCATAGGGCTTTATCAGTCAGTGGGGGTAGGGACATAGCCACCAAGCAGCCTGGATCAGACAGGAGACAGAGGGAGGCCAGACAAGACCCACACTCATCCCCCTCCTCCAGACAAACCCTAGCCCACCCAATTTACCCCATCAATCAAAGGATTAGGCACCAAACACTCCCATCCCCCTCCCTTAATCCAACCAACAACACACACACACACACACACACGGACACACACATGCATGCACGCATATCACTGATTCTACTCAATCTACTTCCTCCCATTTCCAGTCTACCCCTCCACCTTATCCTCAACCACCTAAAACTCTAACTTAAAAAGCCTGTTTAGGATGGGTCACTATCAGCATAACAATCTCTCATATGTTTGGAGATGCTCTTACTCATGTGCAGGTCACAGTAGTCATGCTCAACAGAGGTGAGTGACGCTAAACATAGTGCTTTTTATGAGCAATGACTGTCTCAGAGACAGAGTCACTGTATCTGTGTGCAGCGTGTGTGTGGATTTAGATCAAACCAATCGTTGTTGTTCCTCTGATGATATCTGTTGACAGTCATGTAGAAATGGTGTACAGATAAATATTCAGTTTGATAGTTTGTTTTTGGACAGTGTTCTCAGTGCAGCGTTCACACAATGAGTAAGCATTTTCACTGTAGTATTTGGCGCATGTGGCAAATAAACATTTGATTTGATTTGATTTGAAGCAGTACCAACACACATGGAAAGGTGCGTGAGAGGACATCATCATCCTCCTCGCCACCTACGTAGTTGTGTGGGAGCAGGAAGATAAACGAAAGATGACTCGTGTAAAGTGTGTGTGGGGCTGGGAATGGGCTGGGGAGGGTCAGTCGGTCCTCAAGGCATGTATCGTCTAGTCTAGTGTGTGTGTGTGTGTGTGTGTCTGTGTGTGTGTGTGTATCCTAGTCCAGTGGTTCCCAACCAGGGGTGCTAGGACCCCTGGGGTACTTAGCCTATCCACAGGGAGTACTTGAGAAGATTCATGAGACCATAGGCCTACTAGTAACATGCACATGAGGGGTTACTTCAAGGGTACTCCGGCCAGAGCAAAATTCAGTTGGTGGTAGAGTAACTGAAAAAGGTTGGGAACCACTGTCCTAGTCTAAGCCAATCAGTAGATTTCACTGTTCTGCTTTGCTTGTCTCTAGACTCCTGCCTTCTGTTTTTTTACTTGAGTTCTTTACAAAGGACCAGTCCCTTACATTACAACTGTATCATTACAACTGTATCAAAGTACATTACAACTGTGTCAAACATTTCCAGTAAGGTATCCTGACCCTCTCGCTGGTGTCACTGCGTAACAACACTGACAATGACTAACAACCTACGATGGCGTCATCAGATTTAAAATAGAAGCACGGCGGCCATTATTCAGGAACGTTAACAATGACAGGATCCCTAAACACTGATGTCATCTCTCAGCGCCACAGCGTGCCATAATTCCACGGTGACGACATTTAGCAACAACACCATCATCCATCAACACCCTATCTGGAGAGAGAGGGCTGCTGTTGTACAGTGTTACAGACCTAATAGCCACACTGATACAGACAGAGATAAGGTCCTGATCCCTGATACCTTGGACAAGATGTCTGACACTGAGTGTTCTCTTTTAAAGAGACAGTGGTGGAGATATTGGCAGGGGTAAAATGAGGTAACACATCCCTCCTCTCCTCTCCTCCTCCTCCTCCTCCTCATGCTTCTGGTTTATTTCCATCCCACTCCGCTCGGGTCGAGTGTGACGCACATTTGAAATAGCTGGGAAAATAATCAGCCCTTTTATTACGGTGGAGTCATCAGAAGCAGAAAAGCCACAGTAAGTGACCGTTTAGTTTCTCCTGCTTGGCCTGGCCTGGCCTGGTGTAGTCTGGCTAACACCAAACTTCAACATCTTCCTGACTTCAGAGTCTGGCAAGGCTGCTTGATGTTATAGGCACGATGCGTCCATAATGAAGGGGGCTATGCTTTTTGCTGATTGGTTCTCCTCTGTGTCTTTCTCACTCAAACAACCACATGGACAACCACACACAGGCCCCGAGCACCACCCACTTCCAATACAACTGTTGGATTTTCCAAACAACATGAGGTCTCAACCCCCCAGAAAAAGAAAAAAAACGTTTCAGAGAACCAATCAAAGCTCAGCACATTTCTGTGCGAATACGCATTTACAACGGACTCCTGTCCAGACCAGTGTGTTACAGCTCTCCCTCGCGTCAACCAGGCTAAGCCTTGTCTGGTCTTGTCTGATAGGGGCCTCCAGGACCATGCCTCAAACACCTGGACATGAGAGCCAAGGACAGTAGAACCACTACAGACCTACAGCCAAGGGGCCACCAGGACAGTAGAACCACTACAGACCTACAGCCAAGGGGCCACCAGGACAGTAGAACCACTACAGACCTACAGCCAAGGGGCCACCAGGACAGTAGAACCACTACAGACCTACAGCCCAGGTGCCAGCAGAAAGCATACTGGATATCAGGGTGGGGTCCATTCTGATTCACTTCAGTCTTTTCATCAAGTGAATTTCAAATGTAATGCACCATAAAAAAAATCCATTATAAAAGAATGGGTAATCATTGGAGGGAAAACTTTAATTGACGCCTATTGTGCTGAGAGTAATATGTGAGGGAGAAAAACTAAGCTGACTAATGCTTAAAAAGCCACTTTATTAATTAGCCCAGCTGTTATATCCCTTACATAACAGCTTAAATGTTTGCCTAATGTAATTTATAAGCAAATGATAACAATTGAATGCAGAGTCATCTTTACGGTTCTCCTGTGTGTGTGTGTGTGTGTGTGTGTGTGTGTGTGCTCAGGCCCGTATGGAAACCAGATGTTACTCCTGATCTCCATACACACACACACACACACACACACACACACAAAGACACACACACACACACACACACACACACACTGGGCTAATGTAAGCTGGAGAAATACAGGACCTGTACATACAGAAGCAGAGCGCACAAACAAACATGCACACACAGATACACCATCATGTACACACACATCTCCACACACACACACACATAAAGACATCGGCTACACAGTCCCACAAGCTATAGTACTGCAGATCCAAGAGCCGAGATGTTTGTTTGGATTGTATGTGTTCATCCATTGCAGTAAGAAGAAGACACAGTTGGAGACTAACTAAACTGATGCTGAGGACCTCTGGGCCATAGAGCCATAGTCAGATGCTTCAGAGAAAGACAGAATACGGCATACAGTTTCTCTCTCAATGAGGTGCCTGTGTGTAGGTAGCTGGAGGAAGTTAAAAGGTCTTGTCCCAATCCGATCCTCTCCTCCTTTTCCAACATTAGTCTCTCTCTCGAACTATGTAGGCCCAGAGCCATATATTTAGAATATAAAATCTATGGCTCTGTGTATGCCTATCCCTCTTTGACCCTCGCTTTATCACCATCCTCTCCATCTCTCCTTACCTTCTGTCCTCCACTGTTCCCTTTCTCTCCTCTCATTCCCCCTTTCCCTCAACATGGCCAAGTTGACCTCCTATAGGCTAATTTCTCACCTGCAATAACAAACAATGGCTGTGTGCGATGTGACAGGCCACTACTGATAGGCTTTTAAACCCATCAATCATGACACAGGGCAGTCATTGGCTGGGAGGAAACCTCTGAGTGATCAATAATGCCGCCCATAAGACCCCACTCCATACTGTTTGTTTGACAGACCTCAAGTGGTGGGAATCAACAGTGCAAAGGAACATAACCAAACATGTGGAGATTGTTAACGATGCTTAATTAAATATTTTTGGTTTAGTGATCGTTCCATCGTCAGATAATAATAATTCCTGCCTGCTGATTGTATAGACACTTAGACTGGTGTGTGGTGATAGGGGATGGAGAGGGAGAAAATAGTCCCATATGTAGCACTCTGAGCACGGTGTGAGTGTGTGTGTGTGTGTGTGTGTGTGTGTGTGTGTGTGTGTGTTAGTGTAGGGGGAAGTTCATGCTGGCAGGGTCATAACTACTGTTTTCTATGAAGGGAGAAACAGTGGACATGTGCTGTGGTTTCCACCATGTGTTTCCCACAGAAGCCGACACACACACAAACACACAAACACACACGTTGGTCTGAGTGTGCTGTTGTCTGTGACCCATACCTGTGCACTGGGTTTTACAGGCTGGTTCACACCGTTGCGTCATGCGTCGCCACGCCGACGGGCCCTGAACACTAGCCCTTTGTACGGCCACACTGGTGCGTGGGAAGGCCCTATCCTAAGGTCTACTGGTTGCGTGTGTTCGCATCTGCCGTTCTCTCCAACGGTAAGGATGAGTGTGTGTGTGTGTGTGTGTGTGTGTGTGTGTGTGTGTGTGTGTGTGTGTGTGTGTGTGTGTGTGTGTGTGTGTGTGTGTATGTGTGTGTGTGGCACAGGGCATATGGTTATGTGTGTGTGTGTGTGCAGTGGGACTGCCCTTGAGGAAGATGGGACCTGGGTCCATGTATCAGAGCAGCAGGGCAGGCTGGGTAATTCACCCCATCTGGAAGCCATTGGCCTGGTCAGCCTCTTAGCCCTGCAGCTACAAGCTTCTGTCCTCCAAACACACACATGGGCACATAAATTCACACACTCACACACACACACACATACACACACATACACACACACACACACTCAAACAGGAATAAATGCTCATACACATACAAAAACACACAGACACACTTACACCATAGCCAGAATGATTGACATATGAAACATACATACATACATACACACATACACAAACAAATCCTACTATTTGGCAGCATCTCATCCCGTCTGATCCCACAGGGAAATGCAGGACCTGGCTGGAGATGCCTATCGCTGTGGTCCCAGACACTGAACTGTGTGTGTGTGGAAGACGAGCTCTGTATGTGGAGACTAGTGGATGGAGAGGAGCCCCGGGGCCATAGGAAACCCAGAGAGACACAGAGACTGAAGTCTGTGAGAGAAAGAGCGAGAGAGAGAGAGAGAGCCTCGACTACCTCCTCCCTTGCTCTACAGGTCGGCTATCAGGCTCTGTCCCCTCTCCACTGGCTCATCCATCAGCTTCTCTCTGGGGCAGCTAGCCCTCTGTTTAGCCCTCTGCCCCTTATCTGGGTAAACCTCACCCTGACCCCTGACCCACAAACCACATCCCTGGTCCCTGCTGGCCCCTGGCCCTGGCCCTGGCAGTGATGGATTAGCTCCACAGCCAAAGGTGAGGGGCAAGCCACTGGCAACACAGACCACCAAGAGACCAAATAGAGAACATGGTATTCTATCTAGAGGAGACCACAAACTTTAAATCGTGTTCTATGAATTTGTATTCCTATTGAGCTATACAATCAAGTTACAAATTAATAATATAGACATCTGATTTTGATGTTGAATTGCATTCCACAACTCTATCCCTACACCCATTTTCATGTAGTTTTTGATTGACACTGACTACCTTCAATCAAGCGTTTCCCTCAATCTTTTAATAGCAGCTTGAGTTATTTATCTTTTCCTGTAAGTCTCCTCTCTCTCTCCATTCAGAAATCTGACTCAGACAAGCCAAGCCTACAGAGTGAGAGGGCACGCACACACACACTCACACACACACACACACACACACACACACACACACACACACACACACACACACACACACACACACACACACACACACACACACACACACACACACACACACACACACACACACACACACACACACACACACACACACACACACACACACACACACACACACACACACACACACACACACACACACACACACACACACACAGGGCAAGCTCTGATTTATTCAAAACCTAGCGCTCCACTCCGCTCCTACAGGGCCTCAGCCGTCCAATCATTTAAATCTATTAAAACTTTATTAGGCAGAACACGCCCTGTGTGAGTCTGTCCTAGTGAAAGAGGGGCTTTGTAGAGGGGTGCGCCGCATCCCATCCCCTGCCCCTGATGGGCCTCGCCGGACAGTTTTTCCACTCGTCTTTTGGGGCTTTCATATCGGGGCTCGCCATGTTGTGATTTCACTCAGGCTTCTCCACAGCCTTCAACAGTTCACTTCTGCTCAGGGTCTATAACGACGAGGGCCCCGCGCCCTCATGTAGCGCGACCACCCACACACACAGATGGAGAGAGAACACACACATGCATGCACACAGACATACACACATGAACACACAACACCGAGCTGTCCAAACAGAGCCAACCTGCGTCTTAATCACAGTACAGGTTAAAAAAAAACTAGAAAAAGTAGAGGGGACAAAGTTAAAATGAGAGAGGAGAGGAAAGGAGAGC
>NW_028161175.1:0-45456 GCF_964263955.1 Coregonus lavaretus
TGTCTTTTCAGCAATGGTTGCATGTAGACATTGTCTGCAGGGCGAGGGAGTTGTTACATTTCACACCAATGTGTACAAAGTGACAGAGCCATGCTGTTTCAGTCACTTTTATCCCTTCCTTAGCTCACACACGCTCTTGAAATACATTATTTAATGTCAATGTGGCGTTCATTGTAATGTAATGGTTAGATAAGAAGTAAGTGGATAAAAGGGCACATACACACACACACACACACACACACACACACACACACACACACACACACACACACACACAACACTTAGAACACTGCAGCTCTGCTGTCTGTATTCTGCTTGTTCAGCACCAAGAACAGCTCCACCTCTCCTTCACTGCCTGCTCTTCCTATTCAACTCACACGTATAACTTCATATAGTGCTAGCCTGCCTTTGCTTTAGCCATCTCCTTTGGCATTTCCATACCGTTCAGGACCTGAGTGTAGCAGTACATAGACATGCACAAACGCAACCACAGTGTTTCCCCTATATTAATATTTTTTATATACACTACCAGTCAAAAGTTTGGACACACCTACTAATTCAAGGGTTTTTCTTTATTTTTACTATTTTTTACATTGAAGAATAATAGTGAAGACATCAAAACTATGAAATAACACATATGGAATCATGTAGTAACCAAAAAAGTGTTAAACAAATCAAAATATATTTTATATTTGAGATTCTTCAAATAGCCACCCTTTGCCTTGATGACAGCTTTGCACACTCTTGGCATTCTCTCAACCAGCTTCATGAGGTAGTCACCTGGAATGCATTTCAATTAACAGGTGTGTCTTCTTAAAAGTTAGTTTGTGGAATTTCTTTCCTTCTTAATGCGTTTGAGCCAATCAGTTGTGTTGTGACAAGGTAAGGGGGGTATACAGAAGATAGCCCTATTTGGTAAAAGACCAAGTCCATATTAAGAAGAGCTCAAATAAGCAAAGAGAAACGACAGTCCTAGTCCTTTATAAAATGAAGGTCAGTCAATACGGAACATTTCAAGAACTTTGAAGTTTCTTCAAGTGCAGTCGCAAAAACCATCAAGCGCTATGATGAAACTGGCTCTCATGACCGCCACAGGAAAGGAAGACCCAAAGTTATCTCTGCTGCAGAGGATAAGTTCATTAGAGTAACCAGCCTCAGACATTGCAGCCCAAATAAATGCTTCACAGAGTTCAAGTCACAGACACATCTCAACATCAACTGTTCAGAAGGGACTGTGTGAATCAGGCCTTCATGGTTGAATTGCTGCAAAGAAACCACTACTAAAGGACGCCAATACGAAGAAGAGATCTAATTGGGCCAAGAAACACGAGCAATGGACATTAGACCGGTGGAAATGTGTCCTTTGGTCTGGAGTCCAAATTTGAGATTTCTGGTTCCAACCGCCGTGCCTTTGTGAGATGCGGTGTGGGTGAACGGATGATCTTTGCATGCGTATTTCCCACCGTAAAGCATGGAGGTGGAGGTGTTATGGTGTGGAGGTGCTTGGCTGGTGACACTGTCTGTGATTTATTTAGAATTCAAGGCACACTTAACCAGCATGGCTACCACAGCATTCTGCAGCGATACGCCATTCCCCCCCCCCCCACCCCCATGTTCAGGAGAGTCTACCTGTCTGCTCTCCTCATGGGCTACTTCCCTCATCTCCAACCCTGCTGCTCGCAACACTGAGCACTCACAGCCAAGGATACAACGTCACTATGCATGTATCAAATCACTCAGGTGGAACAGATCCCATTTCAGGCAATCACACTTTATCTCATACATGAGTCACACACGCTAACACACACAAAACAAGCAACACTCACACACAGACATAAGCACACACACACACAATACACAGACACACACACACAAGCAAAGGCGCACGCACACACACACACACACGCCTCCTCCTTCCTATCCCCCACGCAATTTCAATATAATTGCCACAAGTGCAAGTGACAAACTGCAATCTGAAACCCGTGGCTTGTTCATATTGAGAGCGTCAGTATTTATTTTCCTGTTGACGCTAAATCTATTGTGACCGAATGGAATAACTCACACACACACATCCACACTGGTGTTCTCTTTATGTGCGAGGGTGGGACAGTAACATATGAAGTGTTAGTATGGGTTTCTGGCTCTCTACAAGGTTAAATTGATGCGCTAGCTGAGTTGTTGGTCTCTCTGCTCTCTCTCTCTCCCTAGCTGAGTGTGTCTCTCTGTGGAGCAGGACCGGCTCTCTGCATGGCTCCATGCTGGAATCAAAGGCCTCCCTGGGGCAACACTAATGATTGTACAGGCCTGTCACACTACAGACCAGACTACTGAATGTTAATGACTGGACTGGATCAGTCTCAGCTAGGCTACACACCAGACAACCACACATCAACAAGCCTTCAACTCCAAACATTGATGTTAACGATATGGAATTGGGGCTAGAGATAGACAAGTAGGGGGAGAAAATCTCACTCTACTGTCATTGTATTTTATTGCAGTTCTATTGGATTTCACTATTAACAAATATTAATTTGATAACATGCAATGGTGTAGAGTTTATAGTTACAACCTTTACCCCATCATTCTAAAATGAGAACATGCCACCTAAACATATTTCCATTTGGGTTTATGGGCTTGTATTAAATGTATTATTCAACTCTTCTTTCTCCTTCTCCCCAGACCATACTTTACAGTATAAGGCTACCAGTTCACAGCAGACACAATGGGATTCCCCAAAGTGGAGCGCACTGCTGATCAAAAAAATAGAACAGAATAGGAATTCATCCACAGACAGAAGGGTTAGGGGGGTAGGGCGTGGGGGGTTCTTGCGGTAGAAGGGGGTTAAACCCTCATTGCTCTACATACCACAGCTACTGCACTGTAACGGATGAGGGGGGTAAGGGGGGTGGGGGGTGAGATAAGGTGAAAGAGGAGGGGAGGGGAGGGGGGCTCGTCTTGGCTTGATCCAACTCCAATACGTTCTGCACACACGGATACCATACAGCAAATCCCCCTCACAAACAGCAAATCCCCCCCCACTTCACTGTTCCCCCTTCCCGACGTCCCCGTTTTCTCTGCCACCCATCCCACTTCCCATCCACACTGCTGTGCGCTTCCCAAATGTGTCCCACGAGGTGGGCATGTCAGTGCTGGTGGGTAATCCCAGGAAAGCCGGCTCGGCTGCTGCCAAGAAATTACTTTGGATTTGATCTGTTTGTCTGTCTGACGACAGTCGGTCTGGGGGGACGGGATAGGCTTATTCACTCAAGCTTGTTTTTTGTTTACTGGATTCTCACATTGGCGACAAAGAAGAATAAAAAATAGACATCATTATTTATTTTTGTCAAAGATGGGTAAAAATGGCATGGTTAACCCTCATTTGGGTTCATATTTTGATTATTGCCGATGTTGGCCCAAGTCAATACAGATCTAGCAGTCTCTAGTATTGACATCAAAAACAGTGATTCAGTCAGACACAAGCAGCCTTGGGTCCACACTAGGAATGTAACGATTCACCGATACGTAGAAAAAATAAATAAACTTGTGTGTGTGTGTGTGTGTGTGTACTGTTTCTGTCTGTATGTGTAAGTTTGGGCTTGCATCCATGTTTGATAAATTAATGTATAATTATGTACAATTATAGTGTGAAAAGTTAACAGACACTAGATTTGAGACAATCTTTGATATTTTCTCCGGGTAGACTAATTGGATTTCATGGGCATTTTATGGGTACTGTTGTCTTGACGACAATCAGACTTAAAAGGTAACAAAAAATATTTTCTCTAGAGACTAAATTTCATATGATTCCCTTGTAGCTCAGTTGGTAGAGCATGGCGCTTGCAACGCCAGGGTTGTGGGTTCGTTTCCCAGTATGAAAAATGTATGCACTCACTAACTGTAAGTCGCACTGGATAAGAGCGTCTGCTAAATGACTAAAATGTAAATGTATACCACAATCTAAACTCAGCCTTTCCAAACGTACTGAGTAAATAAAACTACAATTATTATGTTCGTTTTTAGTTACACCCCAAACCCAATCTCATTGGTATGTGGGGGGATTAAGGTTAGAACAATAACAACAACACTTTCACAGACCAGAGATCCCCACTGGCCCAGGGCCAGTATCTAGGGTTCATGTCTAGTGCATAGAGATACCTTCGAGGAAACAATGTCTAATTGATTCACTGTAAATATGTCCACCCAGTACTTATCGGACTACATATTGGGAAAGTAAGTATAGCATATCAGACCATGCATTGCTTACTTTTTCTCAGGTGCATGATAGCGATTGCATTTCCTATAACTTCCATTCAAAACCAATTCCAGAATACTATCCACAGTCACACACAGTATCTGCACATGTGCACGGCTGCGCTTTGACCCACTATACTGTTAACTTTCTGCATCTACGTCATATCGTATATTTGAACATAATACTGAATTGACTCTCATTGGACTTACATTAAAGGGAGAGTTAACCCTAAAATCATATTTTGACATTTGTATCTATCATCTTTCATCTCACATTTCCATATTCCACACCATCTGCTGTAAAATCCTATTAGGATAAACCTGAAGACCTCAATCTAAGATGAATAGGAGAAAAGGTTATTGAACCATCTAAATAATTGATTTTGGTGTTTGGATTTTCCCTTTAACTAACCCAGTGTAAAGCAGTGTTAATCATCACCTCATCCACAGCCAGTGACAGCACTGGGAGGGCCTGCTGGGGCTGTTGTCAGTGCTGAGACCACCCTGTCCTGGAGTGGATCGATCTGAGCTATTGACCCGCTATACACTGAGCCTGGCTAGCCCAGCCCCCTCCATTGGGCTGATGGAGGTGTGAACGGGGCCCAAGTGTGCCGGGGGGTGGGAGGAGGGTGGCTAGATGGTAGGTTGCTAAGGGGTCAATGTTCTATTGGTTCCACCCTCCTGATCAACTCTATAGGCCTCTATGGGAGATGGGAGAGGGCATGTGTGAGTGAAAGTAGTCGTGCGTATATTGATCGCATGAAAGGTTCCCTCCCCACAGAATAACCCTATAAAGGCCTGGGGGGGCCTGTGGGAGCTGGAGGGTAGAACAGGCCAAGCTGCCTTAAATCCTTGTTTTGAGAAATGCTCGAGCAAAAACATCTGTAATAAAAAATCTCTTATAGTTCTGCCTTTGTCTATGATATCGCCCAAGGGGGCTTATTTCAACTGTGATGCATTGATTTATTCACATATTTCACTGAATACATTTATAAGAGCAGATGATCATTATTTCAGTAGAAAACTCAGAGAGAGGTGAGACTAGAGAAGAGTACCCCTAACAGTGAATACTTTAACCAGGGAGCGAGGCGAGAAGTACCCCTCACAGTGTATGAGACGGGGTAGGCACCAGAGGGGGTAAACTCATCTATCCCAAAACCCTGCTGGAGGTTAACTGCCTGTTAAGTACTTCCTCTCGCCCCGTCAGCAGTTTTCTGTTCGGCTGGCATTGGGCAACACTGACCTTCATTGAAGAGGATATTACAATCCTGCCATCCTGCCCAGAAAGGCATTATCTGATTGGCTGGATGAAAAGACATGGAAACAACCGCCAGCGTCTGAGTGCGAGTTTAGTTATCTAAGACCTTCCATAAGCATGACATAAGCCCACTGTAAACATGACATTGGTAACTAATGTCAGGATGACAGCTATATTAACACAATCACAAAGAAAGCTGCGGTTACATTGATTAGCATGGTATAGCCTAACGGTTATAAAAACAGTACAAAGTGTTACCAGTGTGCCAGGCTGCTGTTCTGGGCCCCTCTGTGACAGTGTTCAGTGATCTATGGCTTAATGAAACTTTTATCACTCTACTCTGTCAGGCAGATTAACGTCGCTTTGCCTCTAACGCCCGCTCTTAAATCACTTCCCCATCACAGGCTGACAGAACCATAGGGATCACAGAGTATCTTACAACACCTAACACCTAACAGGGTAGAAGCTTGCTAAACAAATGGAAAATACTTCCCCCTTATCTATCTAGATTTATATGCTCAAGACTGAGAACATAAGCTGTTTATTCATAAAAGGTTGATTAGTCGAGTAGAAACTCTCCAGACAAAGCATTTAGCTTCTGTTAAGACTTTCAATGCCAAAGATTTACTCGTAGAAATTAAAAGCTAGTTATGACAAAAGTGATATACTCCTAGTCCCTATTTGCATGACATTGCATTACATCATTGAGGTAGGGTATTTGCTAGAAGACTTGGAGGCAACTTAGGGATTCCAGAGGACAATCTGTCCTTGTCAGCCCCTGTCTGGCCCTCTCTGTCTCACCTTTTGTCGTCTCCAACCCTGGTTCATTACCTGTTATGGCTGGTACTTGGCTGTTGTCCAAACCTGTTAGCCTATTAGCGCAGGTGAGCTACGCTAGCTTTAGCTCATTAACACAGGTCTGTAAGAGCGACAGTAAGAGTGACTGCTTAATGGAACAAAAAAGGAAAAGAAACATGCAAACATTTTACTTAAATATTCCTTGAGAAGGGCTAGGCTACATAACACTATCATAGATGACGGTATAACCAGTCATGACAGCCAACATCAGCTTATGCCCACTGACTTATCACTCTTAAAATATAAACAGTCAGAAACTAAATGAGGCCTTTTGCCACTGTGAGGCTTCCCAACCCATATACTCATATTCTTTATCACACTGAACAGCATACTATGTCAGTATTCACAGTAACACAGCTAACACAGCTGAATGTGGGAAAACAGAAATCCTATTATGTGTCTGTGTGAGCTTCTATGCTTTCTGTCGGATGAGTCTTCTTTGTGCCAACCACAATGACAACAGATGCCTATTGTTGCAGAAAGAACAGTAAACATCACTCGTGTACAAACAGACACTGATGTATGGCCACCGGAAGACAACGTGTCAAAGGCATCATGCAGGTTTTGTGTTTCCCTCCTCAACAACAAGAGCTGCCAACAGCAAGCTTGACTTTGTGTTGATGTTGGACATGGCTTATACTTACGGTCTATGAGAGCCGGAAAACTTCTGGTTTTCATTCTCTCCATGTAACCAGGGACTGATTAAGACCTGAGACACCAGGTGAGTGAACCCTCTGGCCAATCAATGATCAATTAACTGTCAGGTAGAAAAGAAAACCATCAGGACTTCGGCCCTCAAGGGCCAGTAATTGAATAGGATCCTACAGTAGGATTTCTCAAACCAAGCCAGAAAAGACAGACAGACCAGAGTCAAAACAAAATGAAAGCTAGCAAACATTGGATGCTGTGTGATGCATCATCAGAATACACACTCAAGCTCAATTTCCAGCCAGTAAGAGAGTAACTGCATTTCCCAATGGTTAGGCACTTCCCAATGCTTTTCTGTGCTTAATGTTTCCCATCCTGTGTGAAATCAATGGATTCTGACAGTCTCTCTATATTTCTGGAAGAGCCACACATACTGAGGATGAATTGAGTCCATCTTTCAACAAGAGTAATACCGATGTCGGAGAGAAAGAGGGATGTCAGTGACACGCTCTCATTTCTCAACCACAGCCGTCGGCCAAACCACCCATCCATCCTTCCTTCCTTTCATCTCTTCTGTCCTTTTCCTCACTTCAGAAAGTATCGTTCTGTCATCTGGTGTCACAGGTCTACCACTGCAGCTGACAGGTCCAGTGGGTTAAGCTTCCCGTCTTTTTACCATTTTGTACCCGGGAAATTGCACAGTAACAGATTTTCGCTGAGACTCAGATTTTTCAGTTAGAATATATGCCAAACAAAAGCCATTGATTTCAAAGTTTAACAAACCATACAATTCTATGCACTAGGACAACTTAACAACTTAACAATTTACACTGAACATTTTACAAAAACACATTTACTGGAAGAACCGTGCAGATGCAACGTATGGTAACAGTTTTCCACGTTTTCCGTTAACTGCTCCGAATTCAAATTCAACAATGTTCAGAAAGAATGGGGTGTCAGCTATGACATGACAAATTGACTTTGAAAAAATCTATTTTGGTTATTGAACTACAGTAAGTGAAATGGATTTACACATGGTAACGGAATTGCGGTAACGGAATGTCATCATGGGTCCCTGATCTGTACTACACAGAAATGCATAATTATGGATATGAAAGTCATTCTCTTCAGGGTGATGTATCCTGAATAGGTACACACAGGTATAAATATGCAATATCCTCCTTTGCATATTTTGGGTATTATTCTACACTCTGGCTATTATTTTAATGAGCTCTGCCCCCAAACAATTCCAAATTTGGTTGATCCGGACCGGACCAAATCTGAACCAACCATAGACATCTACAGTATGTTTCACAAGTTTGGACATCAAAGTACAGCACAGTAGTGCTCAGTAGAGTACAGTTGAGTTCAGTACAGTACAGTAAAGCAAAGAACAGTATAGTTCAGTACAGTAAAGTAGAGTATACTGTAGATCAGTACAGTACATTATACTGTACTCAACTCTAGTTTGCTCTACTGTGTACTGTAATGAACTCTACAGTACAGTACTGAACTATACTCTACTTTTCTTTACTGAACTCTACTAACAGTACAGTGAATAATATGATTTCCCATTGTAGCCAATTCAATTGAAGAAATAAGAAGAAGAAGAAGAAGAAGAAGAAGAAGAAGAAGAAGAAGAAGAAGAAGCAGACAAAGAAGAAGAAGGAGCGGAGGAGGAGGAGGAGGAATAGGAGGAGGAGGTATAGGAGGAGGAGGAGGAGGAGGAGGAGGAGGAGGAGGAGGAGGAGGAGGGGGAATAGGAGGAGGAGGAATAGGAGGAGGAGGAGGAGGAGGAGGAGGAGGAATAGGAAGAGGAGGAGGAGGAGGAAGAGGGCTGGGGAAGACTGAAGGAAAGAACAAAAAGAAAAGAAAAGAAAATAACGAAAAAAGAAGAAGAATGAAACCGGTCTAAAACAAGCTCAAGGACATTGAGAAATTCTCAAACACTCACTCTCTTTATTCTCTCAGTTTATTTCTCTATGGAAATCAATGCAAACAGCAACAACTTAAGCACCTCTCAGCTTTCATGTTGAGGAGCCCCAATGAGTGTAGAGAGAAAGGCTGGGATAATTAGACCTGGCCTCCAATTGAGGAATAGAGCAACATCAATCGGCCTAACTGGAGAGAGCTAGAGCGCTCACTAATTGTGGCTAGTTTGAATGAAGGAAGTAGAGGGCAAGCAGAGAGGCAGGGAGACAAAGAGCTCAGTGGTGCTGTTGAGAGGACAGATGGACAGCCTCCCACACTCACTGACTGACTCTAGTAGCACATCCAGTTGAAGCTAGCTACTGTATGACCCCCAACCGGGCTGAAATTAGCATTGTGAGAGCAGACGGACTGTATACTGAGCAGTGCTCACTGAAGCGTGCCAAAACAGTTAGCCTTAGCTATGTGCAGTTCTGCTCATCGCGCCATGGCAAGGCTTTGCACGGCAATATGATGTGTAAAACTTAAGGACAGGAGATATGATGTGTAAAACTTAAGGAGAGGAGATTTACAGACTTTTAGACACCGACTGACTAGAGGAGACACACAAGACACTGGGAGATGTTACGAGACGTCATCAGCTATCAAGACGAGACAGAGACTGACAGAGGCACCAGAGACACACAAATATCCAGATAGACTGAAGCACATAGACCACCCACTACCAACTACCTACTAGACCTACTGACTCCCAGACTCCTTCAAATCCTCCACACCTACCACAGACCACAACCGACCCTGCAGCCTGTTATGAAAATGGCTGTGAAATGTTCAGAAACATGGAAAATGTCAGCACTGTACTACCAGGTGCTTATGAATGAGCCTCAGTTCTATCAGGCCTACCCAGGAGGTGCACTCTGTACTAAGGGACACACACAATGTGGTGGGGGATGGGAACGTGCCACAGCAACATCCCATCTGTGCTAGTCCTTAATCTGGTCTAATCCAGCTATCCAGCTATCCAGCATGATGGGGATGGAGACAGTACACAGTCAGGAATCAGCCCAGATTAGACAAAACAACAGAGAGAGAGAGAGAGAGAGAGAGAGAGAGAGAGAGAGAGGGAGAGAGAGAGAGAGAGAGAGAGAGAGAGAGAGGGAGAGATAGCATCCGGGTTTAGGATGAACAGATAAATTCTCCTTCACGGTTTTCAATGGCAGAGTTTGTCAACAGAACCAGTTGATCATTACTTGCCTACTTTACAGTGGGCACCTGTCAATGGGAAACCATTCTGGTCCAGTTGGCAAAAACCTATAACACAAGCTACCTTCCTGTCAAACCAAAACAAACATTGGAAACTAACCTTAACATCAGAATCACTTTCACTTAAAAACAATGTTGCCTCAGATAAGGTGATAATGGTGTTATTAGTAGTGGCTAAACTGTGACCCTCGCCCCTTGCAGTCTGTTAGGTGGTTAACCCACCTGCCAGACGGCCTGTTCCCCAGGCAGTGGGTACGCACAGACCACTCTGTTAATACAAGGGTAACATCAGTTAAAAGGCTAGTAGATCAACTAAAACTGAGAAGTAATGGTCAGTAGACTTGCGTAGATGAGTGGAGAATAAGGGTTTATTGTCCAAAAATGCTATTTAATTTTCAGTATGTTAAAATACACATGGAGCACGTGCAAATAAATCAATAATGACAGGTTTATCTATTTTGGTCTCTTTGTTAGATAACACGTACTGTACTATACGTATCCCTGATGTCAGTCGATTCTCTCTCCAAACACACACACAAACACACACACACTGACTAATGAGCTGTCCTTAAACACACATTTCCACCAGCACTCCTCTCCCAACAACCCACACATCCTCCCTTCCCTCTCTCCTCTCTCTCCTCTAATTCTCTCTATCCTCAGGCACAGTCAGTCATGCACTGGCGGCCACTCCATACATCATAGTGGGGCTGGGGTCAAGTTGTTCCTGCAGTCAAGTTCCCTTGAATGACCCCCTTGATAAGGTACTGGTCCTCAGGGCACACACACAGACATGAACACACACACACGTCATTATGCCACTCCCCCCACAGCTACCAGTGTGCAGGTACATGCCGTTACCTACATGTATGTAGAAAATGGTGGTGGTGAATTAGACGAGGTCCACAGAGAGAAAGGGAGAGAGAGAGGGGGGGGTTGGGGGGGGGGCAGCCCAAGCTAAAAATACAGCCCAGCATCACTGTGAGTCATAGGCCCGCTTCACTCCGCTCCGGCTCTGGCTGCCTGCCAACAACACACACACACACACACACACACACACACACACACACACACACACACACACACACACACACACACACACACGCACAGGCTGGGCAGACAAAGACAGAGCTGCAAGCAAAACTGGAGCCTGGAGAGAGAGATAGAGGGAGGAGGGTGGGGCTTAGAGAAAAATGGAGAGGGAGGGGAGAGGGGGAAGAGATTGAGAGAGGGGCTCAGTGAACAAGAGCTGAGATATGGGGGAGGGGTATGGCAGAAAGAGGAAAGGATGGAGAGATGGGGACAATAAAAGGGAAAATGGAAAGAGGAACAGAGTTATTGAAGAGAAAGGGAGCAAAGGAGAGGAAAAGAGGATAGAGAGATGGATGAAGGATGTTGGTAAAAGAGAGAGAAAGAAAAAGAAATGGACAGAGAGAAGGAGGAAGGTGAGAGACAAAACAAGAGAGAGGCATAGAGAAAGAGAAATGAAAAAGAGAGGAAAAACTGAGAAAAGAAAGGGAGGGTTTTATGGAGGCCCTGATGCAGCCTGGGCATAGGGAGCAATAGTAATGGCGTCTTTTTGTAGGCACTCACTCCACCATGATTTGTTGGACAAAGTCTATGAGAAAATGAATGGAGTTTTTGTACAGGTTTTGCATAAATGCTGAAAATAAGGTCTGTGGTAAACACAGGTTTAGGAGATCTTACACATTTTGTTCTATGAGATAATCTCTATCAGCTAACGTCACTTTTTGTGAATTTCGAAGCATTTATGTATTTTTAAAAAGCACATGAAGGCTTCAGAATTCATAAAAGTAATGTTAACTGACTGATATTATCTCATTGAACAAAAGGTATAAGATCTCAATGATCAATAATCAATAATCAATAATGGCTTCCAGTTGAAGCTCGCATCTGCTACAAGACCATGGTGCTTGCCTACGGAGCTGCGAGGGGAACGGCACCTCCGTACCTTCAGGCTCTGATCAGTCCCTACACCCACCCGAGGGCATTGCGTTCATCCACCTCTGGCCTGCTGGCACCCCTACCTCTGCGGAAGCACAGTTCCCGCTCAGCCCAGTCAAAACTGTTCGCTGCTCTGGCACCCCAATGGTGGAACAAGCTCCCTCACGACGCCAGGACAGCGGAGTCACTCACCACCTTCCGGAGACACTTGAAACCCCACCTCTTTAAGGAATACCTGGGATAGGATAAAGTAATCCTTCTACCCCCCCCTTACCCCACCCCCCAAAAAAATAAAAAATAAAAACATATTGTAAAGTGGTTATCCCACTGGCTATAAGGTGAATGCACCAATTTGTAAGTCGCTCTGGATAAGAGCGTCTGCTAAATGACGTAAATGTAAAACATTTTTAAATAATCTCCTAAACCCGTGTTAACCTCAGATCTTATTTTCTGCGTTCATCCCAAATCCATAGGAATGGCTGAACGAACCAGAGGTAACACATTTCTGGGTTTTAGGACTAGAAGCTGGCGAGCTCTACTGGTCCAACCCTAGGGGTGATTCCCAGCGATGATGTAATCATCTGTAATTGGTCCCTGTTACTCATTAGAGCTTGGCCAATTAGATCCCGTGTGACAATGACACCCATATTCCTTAAATGGCCAGTAATGACACTCCCCCAGCACTACCAGGCTTACACTAGTCTGACTGGAGGCTCTAATATCTCCAACACTATCTCTCTCTCCAAACTGATACCGTATATTTAATGGTAATGTTGTGCTTCTATGGTACCCAAAGAGAAGAGACTGGTAACTGGTGAGGTCCACATTTCTGGATTCAAAAAAACTATGACAGTTGATGCCTTGACAAAAAGTGTCAAACCAGCTCTCACTCACACAACCACACACAGACATAGGCCTAGACAGACAGACACACACACACACACACACACACACACACACACACACACACACACACACAGCACAGCACAGTGTGTGGTACAAGTGGCACCTGTCCATGCCACTGACATTGGCACACCGCTGTTGGGTGACCTTGGCGTCGCCCCTCGCTGCGTCATGCGCCCAGCGTGGCACGATGCCAGGAGCAGGGTGGCACACTGCATCAAACTCCCAGCATCTGCTGTCTGTCTGTTACCTGCCATACCATAGTGTGTGTGTGTGTGTGTGTGTGTGTGTGTGTGTACCTTCATGTGTATATGAGCATGCACGACAGTGAATGATGGCTACATGCATTTAGTCAATCAATATTTCACAGGATACTGAACTTTTTCATTTCTCTAGTTAAGGTATGGAGCTGTACATTTGTGATGGAAGGGCAACCTATTCACAGCTCACTTATTGACCAATTCACATTCAAGTAATAATCCACACTGCCTTAAAGATCGAATCCGCAATTGGGGAAACAGTACCACTGTTCACCCCAATGCCTTTGTTATTAGGGGTAACTCAAGCATAGATTGGTAACTTTTTTTCTAATTTGGCACACGGAAACTAGAGGCCATGAGTAACTTGGTCAGAAATAACACACAGAGAGAGACACACACACACACACACACACACACACACAGAGAGAGAGAGACACACACAAACACACACACACACAAACACACACGTATGCACGCAAGTACACAAACACGCAAACACACACACACACACTTGCATTTGCTGTAGTAACCATGGTTACAGGGGGCAACGCAGAAAGAATAGGCCCACAAATAATGCATTGCAATCAAGTCCCCTTTTCCTGTGTGACATGACAAACAGTGTAGAAAGTAGAGAGGAGACTAATGCCCTAGCTGTGTTACTGGGCCAGCCAGGAAGGCAGTATATAGACAGGCAACAGGGGGAGGAGCACTGATGCATTTCAACATGCATCCAGATCACAGGAAATCTGCACGAGGATATAGTGAGGACAAATGTATCATACACACACATAGTAGGACTGCTATCAGGTGATGCTGTTGCCATGCAGAGGGTGGTTTGGCTGGTGTATGTGTGTGTGTGTGTGTGTGTGTGTGTGTGTGTGTGCCCGCAGAGACTCTGCAGCCACTGCTGTAATGCAGCATGCAGCACTGCAGCCCATTGCTCCACTCACACCACAGATTGCAGGTTACTGCTATCCTACTGCTGCACTCCCTGGGAACACTGCACTACAGGACATACTCTCTGTGTGTGGTCATGGATTGTGCGGTTATGGAAATATATTACACACACACACACACACACACATATGGCCAGTGAACATGCCTGGGAGCAGTGGTACCTGTTATCATTACCAGTAAAGTGGGCATAATGGTGATTCTCACGCCTCGCCACCTGCCCCCTAATCTGATTATGCCACATGATTGGATGTTTGTGCTGGGGCCACGGGTCTCCGGGCTATGCAGCCACTCCGCACATGCTGCCACTCACGGGCCATCTGGGAGGACGCCTATGCCGAGGCAGCAGGGGTCCTGAGAGCACACAGAACACAGGCCATCTGTGTGGACAACTCAGCTTTAGTGTGTGAGTCCTGGTAGAGCAAAGAGAGTTCACAGTTCTGACTGGCTCTGGGTATTAGTTGCCCTCAGGCACAGATCAGCTTGCCTACCCAGAAATGCTAAGTGTAACCATTGGGGGTTAATGCTAAACTGACCTTAGATCAGTGTCTATGGGCAATTTCATCCTACTGTTTCTGGGCTTAGCAAAGTTTAGGCCATGTGTGGAGGCTAGCTTGGCTATCCATTCAAAGTGCTAATAGTCAATAGTTAATGTTAAAAAGTGACTTTTTTTCTATCAATGGCATAGATAGCTTTCCATCCAATGATGTACATAAAAAGCATTGTTTCCATCTCTATTGAGCTCTATGGAAATGCTAGCTCTCCTTTTGTGCTAGCTAAATGCTATGGGGATGTGACATGATGCCCAAGCTGCTGTAGAGTACAAATGATCGTGCCCTTTTCAAAAGAGGAGGCAAGAATCAGGTTGTGTAACTAGTAGCCTACATATGAAACCCTACCTATTTAAGGAATACCTGGAATAGTATAACAGTAATCCTTCTACCCCCACCCCCCATAAAAAAAAGGGAAAAAAAGGTGGTTGTCCCACTAGCTATCATAAGTTGAATGCACCAATTTGTAAGTCGCTCTGGATGAGAGCGTCTGCTAAATGATGTAAATGTAAATGTAAATGTAGCTCAGTTGGTAGAGCATAGCGTTTGCAACGCCAGGGTTGTGGGTTCGATTCCCACGGGGGGCCAGTATGAAAAATAAATAAATGTATGCACTCACTAACTGTAAGTCGCTCTGGATAAGAGCGTCTGCTAAATGACTTAAATGTAATGTAAAATATGAGATGATGATGAAGTTAACTTGGTGTGTGGTATGGATCAGAGAGAGTAAGAGGTAAAGCAGCTCTTCAAATAATCTCCCTGCCCACTTGACTCTGCTCTTGGACAACACAAGTGCTGACTCATGGGAAAAGTCCAGATTGCTTTTGGAGCGGGATGAGTACCTAAACGAAAAGATAGAGACAGGAGGGAGCGGAGAGAGAGCGGACAGAGAGAGGATAGAGTGAGGGAGCAGAGAGAGTGGCCTAGGAGGATTTGTGCTCAATTTCATTACGTTTTTGGCTGAGGGAAGGGGACTGCAGTGCCATAAGGGGCTTATCTGAAGCCATAACCCATTTGATTAACAGCTATTGATTAAGGCTTTCAATTGGTCTAAGTTGAACGTGGCTGTATTAGTTGTAGATGGGCTTTCTGTATTAGCGGTGGAGGTACTGTTAGCTATCTGTGTTAGCGGTGGATGGGCTATTGGCTGTTAGCTATCTGTGTTAGCGGTGGATGGGCTATTGGCTGTTAGCTATCTGTGTTAGCGGTGGATGGCCTGGGTTATCAGGCCTGCCAGGGTGGGCTGGATTAGAGTGGAGAACGCCGGATAACCCTGGGTCAGGCAGGAGTTTGCCAAATTGGGAGACTACGAAGCTAGCATCCACCTTGGTTTCTCAAATGACTGCCTCGCCTGGTTCACCAACTACTTCTCAGGTAGAGTTCAATGTGTCAAATCGGAGGGCCTGTTGTCTGGACCTATGGCAGTCTCTATGGGGGTGCCACAGGGTTCAATTCTTGGGCCGACTCTTTTCTCCATGTATATCAATGATGTCGCTCTTGCTGCTGGTGACTCTCAGATCCACCTCTACGCAGACGACACCATTTTGTATACATCTGGCCCTTCATTGGACACTGTGTTAACAAACCTCCAAACGAGCTTCAATGCCATACAACACTCCTTCAGTAGCCTCCAACTGCTCTTAAACACTAGTAAAACTAAATGCATGCTCTTCAATCGAATGCTGCTGGCACCCGCCCACCCGACTAGAATCACTACTCTCGACGGGTCTGACCTAGAGTATGTGGACAACTACAAATACCTAGGTGTCTGGTTAGACTGTAAACTCTCCTTCCAGACTCACATTAAGAATCTCCAATCCAAAGTTAAATCTAGAATCGGCTTCCTATTTCGCAACAAAGCCTCCTTCACTCATGCTGCCAAACATGCCCTCGTAAAACTGACTATCCTACCGATCCTTGACTTCGGCGAATTCATTTACAAAATAGCCTCCAACACTCTACTCAGCAGATTGGATGTAGTCTATCACAGTGCCATCCGTTTTGTCACCAAAGCCCCATATACTACCCACCACTGTGACCTGTACGCTCTTGTTGGCTGGTCCTCACTACATATTCGTCGCCAAACCCACTGGCTCCGGGCCATCTATAAATCACTGCTAGGCAAATCCCTGCCTTATCTTAGCTCATTGGTCACCATAACAATACCCACCCGTAGTATGCGCTCCAGCAGGTATATCTCACTGGTCATCCCCAAAGCCAACACCTTCTTTGGCCGCCATTCCTTCCAGTTCTCTGCTGCCAATGACTGGAACGAATTGCAAAAATCTCTGAAGCTGGAGACTCTTATCTCCCTCACTAACTTTAAGCATCAGTTGTCAGAGTACCTTACCGATCACTGCACCTGTACACAGCCCATCTGAAATTAGCCCACCCAACTACCTCATCCCCATATTGTTATTTATTTTGCTCATTTGCACCCCAGTATCTCTATTTGCACATCATCTCTTGCACATCTATCATTCCAGTGTTAATACTAATTGTAATTATTTTGCACTATAGCCTATTTATTGCCTTACCTCCATAACTTGCTACATTTGCACATACTGTATATATATTTTCTGTTGTATTTTTGACTTTATGTTTTGTTTTACCCCATATGTAACTCTGTGTTGTTGTTTTTATCGCACTGCTTTGCTTTATCTTGGCCAGGTCGCAGTTGTAAATGAGAACTTGTTCTCAACTGGCTTACCTGGTTAAATAAAGGTGAAATAAAAAAACAAAAAAAGGGTTGCTACGGCTAACACATGAAAGTCTACTGAAATGCTAACAGGGTATGAGTAGGATAGTAGCTAGCTAAAATCTAGCTAAAAACAAACCTCCTTTACAGTACAGTAGTTTCACACCAATAACCACCAAATGACCTTCGTTGCTAGCAGGGTAAATACCTCTCCATATTACTCATTGGCAGAGCAGAGGCTTTTTCACGTACAGCAGCAGTGTCAGTGATTAACATGGACAAAACCTTGTGCCTCAGTTACCTATATCTGATCCTCTCAAGTTCATCTGGCTCCTTCAGAAACCTATGGAGGTCATTGACAACACAGCATTCTGTGAATACTAAGTCATTATTGAAAGAGGGTAAGTGAATGCACACAGACGTAAGCAGGCGCACAGACAAAGAAAAACACACACACACACTTGTGCACACACACACACACACACACACACGTAATGGAATGCACATACACACGTAGGCTACACACTCATGTTTCACACGCTAACAAATGCACACATACACACAGTCACGCTCACACATGCTAACAAATGCACACAGACACACAAACTCACACGCAAACGAATGCACACACACGTGTCCAACACACTGGCGCCGTCATTAATAGGCCGTGCACACGGCTCTGCAGCGTTGCGGAGTCGATTAAACCTCTGAATAGCAGATAATAAAGGATAAATACAGTACACGTGCCCGTACATAAATGACAGGAGAGGTAATGAACCTCAAACAGAGGAGAGGAGAATAGAGGAGGAGGAGAGAGGAGTGGAATCTCCAGGGAGCTGACAGAAATCCCCCCTCTATCTGTCAGGTTCTATAGGGAGAAGCACACACACACACACACACACACAAACACACACACATCTCAAATGACAGCTTATTTCCTATATAGTGCAGGTATATAGTGGTCAAAGGCAAGTACCTGGTAAAGATAGAGTGGCCATCAAACAGCCTTTGTCCACTGAGTTTGATGGGTAGTTTCTGGAAAGTTTCTGCTCACACCTATTGTCCCAGCACTAACACACTTACTTAACACTTCTCACATCAACACCATCATGCCGGAAACCCTAGACCCACTCCAATTTGCATACCGCCCCAACAGATCCACAGATGACGCAATCTCAATCGCACTCCACACTACCCTTTCCCACCTTGACAAAAGGAACACCTATGTGAGAATGCTGTTCATTGACTACAGCTCAGCGTTCAACACCATAGTGCCCACAAAGCTCATCACAAAGCTAAGGACCCTGGGACTAAACACCTCCCTCTGCAACTGGATCCAGGACTTCCTGACGGGCCGCCCCCAGGTGGTGAGGGTAGGCAACAACACATCTGCCACGCTGATCCTCAACACTGGGGCCCCTCAGGGGTGCGTGCTTAGTCCCCTCCTGTACTCCCTGTTCACCCACGACTGCGTGGCCAAGCACGACTCCAACACCATCATTAAGTTTGCTGATGACACAACAGTGGTAGGCCTGATCACTGACAACGATGAGACAGCCTATAGGGAGGAGGTCAGAGACCTGGTAGTGTGATGCCAGGACAACAACCTATCCCTCAATGTGAGCAAGACAAAGGAGCTGATCGTGGACTATAGGAAAAGGAGGGCCGAACAGGCCCCCATTAACATCGACGGGGCTGAAGTGGAGCAGGTCGAGAGTTTCAAGTTCCTTGGTGTCCACATCACCAACAAACGATCATGTTCCAAACACACCAAGACAGTTGTGAAGAGGGCACGACAACACCTTTTCCCCCTCAGGAGACTGAAAAGAGTTGGCATGGGTCCCCAGATCCTCAGAAAGTTCTACAGCTGCACCATCGAGAGTATCCTGACCGGTTGCATCACCGCTTGGTATGGCAACTGCTCGGCATCTGACCGTAAGGCACTACAGAAGGTATGCATACGGCCCAGTATATCACCGGGATCAAGCTTCCTGACATCCAGGACCTATATACTAGGCGGTGTCAGAGGAAGGCCCAAAAAATGGTCAAAGACTCCAGTCACCCAAGTCATAGACTGTTCTCTCTGCTACCGCACGGCAAGTGGTACCGGAGCACGTCTAGGACCAAAAGGCTCCTTAACAGGTTCTACCCCCAAGCCATAAGACTTCTGAACAATTAATCAAATGGCCACAGGGACTATTTACATTTCGTTTTTTCACTGCTGCTATTCGCTGTTTATTATCTATGCATAGTCACTTTACAAATTACCTCGACTAACCTCGGTACCGGTACCCCCTGTATATAGCCTCGTTATTGTTATGTAATTTTCGTGTGTTATCTTTTTGTTTTTACATTAGCTTATTTAGTAAATATTTTCTTAACTCTATGTCTTGAACTGCATTGTTGGTTAAGGACTTGTAAGTAAGCCTTTCACGGTAAGGTCTACACCTTGTCACGGTTTCGGCCGAGGCTGCTCCTCCTCCATGTTCGGGCAGGCTTCGGCGGTCGTCGTCCCCGGAGTAATAGCTATCACCGTTTGATGTTTTCGATGTCTGTTTGGTTTTGTCTGATTGTGTACACCTGTTTCCTGTTTGGTTAATTATGTCTCCTATAAGTTTCTCGTTTGGTTAGTCTTGTGTTGTGTGTTATTGTCCGCCTGTCCGTAGGAGCTGCGAGTTTCTGCTCTGTTTATTTGTTTTGGTGTTTTTACGCACAGTTTGCGTAATCGCTCGCCTCTGTTTGTTCGAGGCCCGTATTTTGTATTTTGTCACTTTATGACAAGTAAAGTCTGTTGGACTTAGCCTCTGTGTCCTGCGCCTGACTCCTACACCACATCCACATCAGCTCCTGACACACCTGTTGTATTCGGCGCATGTGACAAATAAAATAAACACATCATCAAGCCCAAGATTAGATAAAGCAGGTGTGTTAGCGCTGGATTATGAAAGCCTGCACACCGTGCAGCCATCTAGGACCAGGAGTGAAGAACACTACCGTAGAGGGTTAGAGGCAACACACACCTTCACACTACCTGAAGCAGCAGTGTGAATATTTCAGGGAGCGTGTGTTAAGTAGCACCTAGGGCAGCTTGTTAATGAGGGAATGCCAGGGGCATGAGACTGAAAACCCAGACCAGACTGCAATGATTGTGCTAGCTGAGGATAGCCATGGAACCGTGTGTGTGTGTGTGTGTGTGTGTGTGTGTGTGTGTGTGTGTGTGTGTGTGTGTGTGTGTGTGTGTGTAGGGGGGAGAAATAATTGAATCAAACTAAAAACATCTCTCCGTCTTGCTGAAGAGATGATAAACACCCTTTGTTCTTTTCCGTTCCCAAGATATCAAAGATTTCTCATGTGTTGAGAGAAGTTTTTTCTTGCATCATTAATTTTTGCACTTCTAACAACAACCTCTATAATAATCCTCTGTCGACAAGGACTGGTAATGACACACACACACGCACACACACATATACGCACACACACATAAATACACACACACACAGACACAAACACACCACAAATTGATTCATAAACCTAAACGTATCTGGTTCATTACCATTATGTAACAATAAACTTACCAGAGCATTGCAGCTTAGTGAGATCTAATCATCAGCCTGCACCAAAATGAATGATCCATTGAAAAGACTGGAATTCAGAAATAGGACTTACCCTGCCTGCCTGTCTGAGAGGAGTGTGTGTGTGTGTTGGGGGAGATTCTGTGTAACCTTTTACTGCAGTGGGCTAAAATCAGGGTCACATAGCTCAGGCAAGCCCCTCAGGCAGAGTTGAGAGAAAGGCAGGGGCCGCAGAGAGAGAGAAAAAGAGATACACAGAGGCAGAGAGAGAGAGAGAGAGAGAGAGAGAGAGAGAGAGAGAGAGATACCTATGGCACATACAGTGTCTCCAACCATCCAACAAGGAGAGGGAGAGCATTCCCCAGGTTACCGTGGAAACCAGCCCCCTTGACTGAGAGAGAAGTACAAAACCAATCATTTATTTTATTAACCCTGTCCTTGCCAAAAGGCAGTCCCTCCAGAATTCCGCGATGGCAGAATTTTTTGTAAAATCAACAATTCCCGGCATATTATGCGAGGGCTTGCATTTTTGACCAATCACTGCACTATTTCCGCATAAAACAGTCATATCATCGCAATATTATCGCATAAAACTGACCCATCGCCACAGTACATAAAGAGGGCTCCCAATTTCAACCACTTAACTCGTTTTTGGTATCATTTTTCCGCACAGTACACAGGTAGAGACGCAGTCCCTTTTGTAATGCGCACACACACACACACACACCGAGAGCAGGGGACGGCACACACCTCTGCAGCCAGCTGATAATGAAGCTGTATCTCAGGCAACCCAAACATAGCCATCTGGGCAGAGGATCCCCCCTCTCCCCCTCCCTCTCCTCCTCTGGGACCCTTTAGTCTTTAGGAGCATCCATGGGTAAATGACAGTCTGTCTTATGAGCAGAGTGATCTACATAAAGTGATAAATATATGCTCGTCCAAAACCAACCTCTCCATAGACACTTCATGATGCCCTCATATACAGGAGAAGCCAATGTCTCATTGTTACTTCCCACAACACAACTGGAGATGGCCAATACATCCACCAGAGATCACTTAGCTTCTGAGGGAAACACTGTAGAAGCTAGAGAGGAAAGAGGGGAGGGGAGTATGGAAGTAGGCCATGGAGAGAAGAGAGACGGGGTAGTGATGGAGTGTGGAAGAGGGGAGCAATGGCAAGCAAATGAAAGAGAGAGGGGGTAAGGGTGGGTGGGAGAGAAGGAGAGAGGGGGAGAGGATGGGAGGAGAGGAGGATATAGAAAGCTTGGCGGCTGCAGTCTTGCTGTGATCTCCAGGATGGAAAGCATGGCCATTGTCAGAGGAGAGATGAAACCATGACAACCATCCCCACTGCTGCTGCCCGACACACACACACACACACACACACACACACAGAGAGAGAGACAGACACACACACACTGCTGGACACTTAGCAAATGAGGACCAAATATGAGGCTGGAAAGCCTGCGTTAAAGGGGGCTCCAACTCTTACAGATGAAAACACACAGACTAATTGTTCTGAGTCTGCCCAGCAAGACAGCTCTTCCTGGCAAAACGCCTCCAGTTTGTCCCCTGCAGAAAAATCACACAACAATCCCATCCAAAACCTGCCATTCATATTAACCATTCAATGTTGCCAAACACTAATTTAGGAGCACCACAATAAACAAATAAGTTATTGTTTCCCATTGATTTATATTTGAATGCATTACAACCTTAGATTGAGTCCTTGCTTTAAGAAACCATTGTGTGAATATTGAACAATGATATAGTCACCTATTAGATGATCTCAATACCAATATAATCTTATAGGAGGGTAGGAGAGATGCTGGGTTTCTCTTTTGAGGTAGAAAATGGAATTAGGCTAGAAGACTTTATCTCAATGTCAAGGGCTGAGCGTAGATGTGGTGCAGAAATCAAGTGCAGGACAACAGAGGCTCTTCAACAGTCTTTAGTGAGGATAAACAATACAACAGACTCACGGCAAAATCCCAGCCGGAGGGCAAGCGAAGAATTACGCACACAGAAAACAGTGCGTAACCCAAACTGCGCACACAGTGCGGACACTCTCTCAAAACAAAACAGAACGAGAGAGAACAAACTGACGCCTAGCTGACACGAAACAATTACACACAACACATGACAAAACCTAAGAGAACTTATAGGGCACATAATCAACACTAACAAAGCACAGGTGTACAAACAGACCAAACCAAACGAACATCGAAACATAGAACGGTGGCAGCTAGTACTCCGGAGACGACGACCGCCGAAGCCTGCCCGAACAAGGAGGAGAAGCAACCTCGACCGAAACCGTGACAGTACCCCCCCCTTGACGCGCGGCTCCAGCCGTGCGCCGACCCCGGCCTCGAGGACGACCAGGCGGACGCGGAGCAGGGCGCGTAGGATGACCACGATGGAACTCGGTCAGAAGAGACGGGTCTAAGATGTCCCTCCTCGGAACCCAGCACCACTCCTCCGGGCCGTACCCCTCCCACTCCACGAGATATTGGAGCCCCCCCATCCGGCGTCTCGAATCCAGGATGGACCGAACAGTGTACGCCGGAGCCCCCTCGATGACCAGCGGGGGCGGAGGAGTCTCCTCTATCTCAAAGTCCTGGAGTGGACCAGCTACCACCGGCCTGAGGACAGACACATGGAACGAGGGGGTAATATTCTTGTAATCAAAAGGCAATTGTAACCTGTAACACACCTCGTTCAACCTCCTCAGGACTTTAAAAGGCCCCACAAACCGCCGACCCAGCTTCCGGCAGGGCAGGCGGAGGGGCAGGTTTCTGGTCGAGAGCCAGACCCGATCTCCCGGTGCGTACACCGGTCCCTCACTGCGGTGGAGATCGGCGCTCGTCTTCTGTTGACGGATGGCCCGCTGCAGATGGACGTGAGCAGCGTTCCACATCTCCTCCGAGCGCCGCACCCACTCATCCACCGCAGGGGCCTCGATCTGGCTCTGATGCCAAGGTGCCAGAGCCGGCTGGTATCCTAAAACACACTGGAACGGAGTTAGTTTGGTGGAGGAGTGGCGGAGAGAGTTCTGTGCCATCTCGGCCCAGGGAACATACCTCGCCCACTCCTCCGGCCGGCCCTGGCAATATGACCTCAGATACCTACCCACATCCTGGTTCACACGTTCGACCTGCCCATTGCTCTCCGGGTGGTACCCCGAGGTAAGGCTAACCGAAACCCCCAAGTGCTCCATGAAAGCTCTCCAGACTCTGGAGGTAAATTGGGGGCCTCGATCAGACACTATATCCTTGGGTACCCTGTAATGCCGGAAGACGTTGGTGAATAGTGCCTCAGCGGTCTGTAGGGCAGTAGGGAGACCCGGCATGAGAAGGAGACGACAGGCCTTCGAGAACCGGTCCACAACGACCAGAATGGTGGTATTCCCCTGTGAGGGGGGAAGGTCTGTAACAAAATCCACCGAGAGGTGCGACCAGGGTCGTTGTGGAACGGGCAGGGGTTGTAACTTACCCCTGGGCAAATGTCTGGGCGCCTTACACTGGGCACACACCGAGCAGGAGGAAACATAAACCCTCACATCCCTGGCTAACGTTGGCCACCAGTACTTCGTGCTAAGGCAGTGCACTGTCCGACCAATACCTGGATGGCCAGAGGAGGGTGACGTGTGAGCCCAATAAATGAGTCGATCCCGAACCTCGAGCGGAACGTACGTCCGACCCACCGGACACTGGGGAGGACTAGGGTCGGTATGTAACGCCCGGTCGATTTCAGCATCGACCTCCCACACCACCGGTTCCACCAAACAAGACTTCGGTAGTATGGGAGTGGGCTCAACGGACCTCTCCTCTGTGTCATACCGCCGAGACAGGGCGTCTGCCTTTCCGTTCTGGGACCCAGGAATGTAAGTGATCTTAAACACGAACCTGGCTAGAAACATAGTCCACCGCGCCTGGCGAGGATTTAGTCTCCTAGCTGCCCGAATGTATTCCAGATTACGGTGGTCAGTCAAAATGAGAAAAGGGTGTTGAGCCCCCTCAAGCCAATGCCTCCACACCTTTAGGGCCTGTACCACGGCTAACAGCTCCCTGTCCCCTACGTCATAATTTCGCTCCGCCGGACTGAGCTTTTTCGAGTAAAAGGCACAGGGGCGGAGTGTAGGTGGCGTGCCGGACTGTTGCGAGAGAATGGCTCCGATACCGGCTTCTGACGCGTCCACCTCCACTTGGAATGGTAAAGCGGGATCCGGGTGCGCCAGCACCGGCGCCGAAGTAAACAGGTCCTTCAGTCTCCCAAAAGCCCTGTCCGCTTCAACTGACCACCGCAAGCGCACCGGACCCCCCTTCAGAAGGGACGTGATGGGAGCTGCCACCTGTCCAAAACCCCGGATAAACCTCCGGTAGTAATTCGCAAAGCCCAAGAACTGCTGCACCTCTTTAACTGTGGTTGGGGTTTGCCAATTACGCACGGCTGACACACGGTCAACCTCCATCTTCACCCCTGACGCAGACAACTGATATCCCAAAAAGGAGACCGACTCCTGGAAAAACAGACATTTCTCTGCCTTGACATACAGGTCGTGCTCCAACAGTCTCCTCAATACTCGGCGCACCAGGGCTACATGCTCGGCTCGGGTAAAACTGTACACCAGAATATCGTCTATATACACGACCACCCCCTGTCCCTGCATGTCCCGGAAAATCTCATCCACAAACGATTGGAAGACTGACGGAGCATTCATTAAACCGTATGGCATGACGAGATACTCGTAATGACCCGAGGTGGTACTAAATGCTGTCTTCCATTCATCGCCCTCCCTAATGCGCACCAAGTTGTAGGCGCTCCTGAGGTCCAATTTTGTGAAGAACCTTGCCCCGTGTAATGACTCCGTCATAGTCGCAATCAGAGGGAGTGGATTACTGTATTTTACAGTAATCTGATTGAGACCACGGTAATCAATACACGGGCGCAAACCTCCATCTTTCTTCTTCACAAAAAAGAAGCTCGAGGACGCAGGGGAAGTGGAGGGCCGTATGTATCCCTGTCTCAGAGACTCAGCTATGTATGTCTCCATAGCTCTCTTCTCCTCTTGCGACAACGGATACACATGGCTCCGCGGGAGCGCAGCTCCTGCCTGGAGATCTATCGCACAATCCCCCTGTCTATTAGGTGGCAATCGCGCCGCCCTCGCCTTGCTAAACAAGACTACCAGATCCTCATACTCGGGGGGAATGTGCAATGCGGGCACTTGGTTTGGACTCTCCACCGAGGTCGCCCCCACGGAAACACCCAGACATCGCCCCACACACTGGGCAGACCACCCCTTAAGAGCCCTCTCTCGCCACGAAATAGTGGGATCATGAGTAATCAACCAGGGAAGCCCCAGCACCACCGGATACGCAGGAGAGTCAATCAGATATAGCTGAATCGTCTCCTCATGACCCCCCTGCGTCTCCATCCTAAGTTGCGCTGTGACCTCCCTAATCAACCCCGATCCCAACGGACGGCTATCTAGGGCATGTACAGGGAAGGGATCTTTAACAGGAAGGAGAGGAATCCCTAACTCTTTACAAAACTTACGATCTACAAAATTCCCAGCCGCGCCTGAATCTACTAGCGCCTTATGCTGGGAACGAGGTGCAACCTGTAAAAAACAAACAGGTATGGTTATGTGCACGACAGAGAGCTTTGGGTAAGTGGGGCGCCTACTCACCGGGAAGGACTCCCCAGCGCGTGGCCTGCCGTCTCGTCCCTCAGGAGACCCTCCCCAGCACCTGGCCGCAGTGTGTCCTCCACGGCCACAGTTGGTGCAGGAGACGGCCCCCCTCGAACTCCCTCTCCTCCGTTCTCTAGCGCCAGCCCCCCCGAGCTCCATGGGACTCGACTCGGAGGTGCTGGAGGGTGGAATGGGCGACCCCCCCCAGGGCGTCCGCGGGTGGCCAGCAGGGTGTCTAGGCGAATTGCCATGTCCACCAGTTGGTCAAAGGTGAGAGTGGTGTCCCTGCAGGCCAACTCTCTACGGACGTCCTCCCTGAGGCTGCAGCGAAAGTGGTCTATGAGGGCCCGCTCATTCCACCCTGCATCAGCCGCTAGAGTCCGGAACTCCAGTGCAAAATCTTGGGCACTCCTCATCCCCTGCCGAAGGTAGAACAGACGCTCCCCCGCCGCTTTCCCCTCTGGTGGATGGTCGAACACAGTCCGGAAGCGGCGGGAGAATTCCGCATATGTGATAGTAGCGGCGTCTATCCTCCTCCATTCGGCGTTGGCCCATTCCAACGCCTTGCCGGTGAGACAGGAGATGAGGGCGGAAACGCTCTCGTATCCCGAGGGCACCGGGTGTACAGTGGCTAGGTAAAGTTCGACTTGTAGAAGGAAACCCTGACACCCGGCAGCGGTGCCATCATACGCCCTCGGGAGCGAGAGCCGAATCCCACTGGGTTCCGGAAGTTGAACAGGCGGACTGGCTGATGGCGATGGTGCGATGAGTGGATGCGTGGGAGCCCCGCCGGTCTCCCATCTACGGAGGGTCTCCACCACCCCCTCGAGAGAGTTCCCAATCCAGCTGATCTTTTGATCCTGTCCGCGACGGCGCTCCTCGATTGCCTCGACAGATGAGGCGGCTCCTGCTGATTCCATGATGGTGTGTAATTCTGTCAAGGGCTGAGCGTAGATGTGGTGCAGAAATCAAGCGCAGGACAACAGAGGCTCTTCAACAGTCTTTAGTGAGGATCAAACAATACAAAAGACTCACGGCAAAATCCCAGCCGGAGGGCAAGCGAAAAATTACGCACACAGAAAACAGTGCGTAACCCAAACTGCGCACACAGTGCGGACACTCTCTCAAAACAAAACAGAACGAGAGAGAACAAACTGACGCCTAGCTGACACGAAACAATTACACACAACACATGACAAAACCTAAGAGAACTTATAGGGCACATAATCAACACTAACAAAGAACAGGTGTACAAACAGACCAAACCAAACGAACATCGAGACGACGACCGCCGAAGCCTGCCCGAACAAGGAGGAGAAGCAGCCTCGGCCGAAACCGTGACACTCAAGGCTCCTTGGGTTTCCACATAAGCTCTGTGTGTGATACGCTCGCACTCAAACACACACACACACACACACACACACAAGCACGCACAATTGCACGTCTCTCCCCCTGCCTAAGCTCCTGGTGTGGGAGTGTGATGACATATGGGCTTCTCTGTCCTCTCTCTGCAGATGCAGCACCGGGGAAGTCTATTCATAATAACAGCCATCAACAATCTCAGTCAGCCTCACAGTCCTGCTGGAGCCAGCACAACACACACTCGCTCGCTCGCTCGCACGCAAAATAAGAAATAATAACACACATTGTCAATGGTATAAATATATACACACGCACTCTCTCTTTCTGTCACGTCTCATGTCAAGACGTGCGCACAGTCAGACACACATACATACACAGAGAGTCATTCAGCTGCATTCCTGCTTGCGGCCCAGCTCCACTTTAGATTCATTTCAGGACGCAGAGTCATAGTTGGAGTGGACACTGGAGCCCTGGGGGGACAAGGGGGGAACAGACGACACAAGCTCCACACACGTGGCATGCCTTTTACTCAAAGAACAGGGTGGTGGGGAGAAAAGAATGGCTAAGAGGGGTGGGGTTGGTAGTGGAGATTGTAGATGTTGGACTGCTAAGGAAAGCTGGGACGTCGCTTACCCAGGCTAGAGAGCAGGGTGGTGGGGAGAGAGGACTAGATGAGAGGGGGTGGAGGTGGTTGTAGGGGATAAAAAAAAAAAAAAGTATTGTCACATACACTGGATAGGTGAAGTTTGTGTTGTTTGACTGGGTCAGCCATAGTAGTACAGTGCCCCTGGAGCAAATTAGAGTTGAGTGCCTTGCTCAAGGGCACATCGACAGAGTTTTCACCTTGTCAGCTCAGGTATTCAAACCAGCAATTATTTTGGTTACTAGCCCAACGCTCTAATCGTTAGGCTACCTGGCACCCTGAGCACCAATGAGCACCTATGGTATACAAGGACACAGGTACAGAAGGTGACCCGAATGGATGCGTTCATATGGGAATGGAATGATCTAATGCCACTAGCAGCTAATCAAATGCAATCATTGCAAGAGCCAATGCTAATACAAACCAAGGATTCCGGTGAATATGAACTAAGTTCCCGGACTTGTTTTGTCCCCTGCAGTAATGTGGAAAATGACTAGTAGAGTTACACAGTAAGTCATTAGCATAGTTCTCTACTTACTATGTAACTCATTGCATGTAAAGCCTTCACATAAATATGGTAATGAGACCAGAGTACGGGTTCCAACTGGTGTGTGACCTCGCTAACCTGCATGGTCATATAGGACTGTGCCCCTCTCTCTCATACATAGCACTGTAAACAGCAGTGACTTTGGAGTGTGAATTACAGTGTGTGTGTGTTACAGTAGGCTACTGTATGTATGTACACCCTAATGCATGAGTTCTATATTGATGAACGCAGTTCTACGTCATTTCACATATTAGCAGAATCTTTTTGAATACTTCACAAATTACCAAAATTACAGGCTAAGAATGGACAGAGAGATAGGCCTATGTGTTCATCTTATCATATTTCTCCAATGCCAAATCAGTGTCTTGTTTGCAACGAAACGGTCCCTGTTTACAAATAATTAAATCTGAGATGTCATTAGGATTCTGAGCATGGCACTTTCAAAGGATAGGCCTATTTTTCCACCCCAGACAGTAGGCCTACAAATGCAGAAAAATGTAAGCTTTAACTGCTGGCTACTCTTCTTCAAGAAGTGTTTCCTTAAAGGCTGTCTGGGTTTAAACATATTTTGTTGTACAGAAAGTGAATAGGTTAATCAATTGATAGTGACAGAATTAAAATATGTTTTGTCTCCTCGGCTGTAGAAGGTTGTAGCTCAGCTTATGAATATCAAAGAAATGAAACAATGATATCCCCATATGCAACAGAGTCATGTCTTTCCAGGGTATTTTACAGCTTGTTTCTAGCATAAAGCATCGCGGAACAAAGCGCTGTTATAGATCACTTTATCTAATCGGATCTGTTATATTTTCTTAAAACCCTTAAGCTAACAATAGGTAGGCCTGTGCTTTTCACAATTTTCATTAATAAAAGGTAGTCATATGGCATACCCTCTCATACACCCTCAATTCAAGTCCTGGTTTTAACTTAACAGCCCTTCACTGACACGGAGGTAGGCTATTTAAAGAGTGCATGGTGGGTGGAGGAATTGGCCGACAAATCTATGTATATAGCAGCCTACAGCCTAATTTCATCTGTGAAACAGGAAGGCCTACCTCTTATTTCATAAATAGGAAGAAATAGGCTCTCTTGTTGTTAGTAAAGTCTAATTAAAATGAAGACGGTTTAAATGAATTATGCCTTCTCGAATTTGCCTACTTTCAGCAACATGAGCTGTCCATTTCAAATTGATTTTGCCTTGACTGCTGCTTCAAGTTTGAGCACCACAATGTAAGTTACTCGAATCTGGCTTATTGTGAGGTCAATAACCCTGATAAATGCAACATGGGCAACATACATATTGTTTTTATTAAAAATCAATTATAGTAGTAGCAAGCTATCAAAGTTGACCTCCAGTCCTCCTACTCATCTTCCTGCTCTCCTTCTCAAACTAAACAGAACATAGGCTATAAGCTAGTCTGCACGCAAGATAATGATTTTTTTGGACTAGACCTAATCAAAAAATATTTTAGAAAGAATTATTTGACTCTCCTTCTGAACTGCCACTGTAGGCCTACACAGCACAGCATTGGTTAGGCAGCACAAAACAATTGCTTTGATCAGCAAGAGCTCAGGGTTGGAATATCCATTGCGGTGTGTAATGAAGCCTTGTTTTATTTACACCATCCCAGCAGCCATCTTAGAATTATAACTTTGCTCTGTGCTCCTATAGGCTATGGATCATTTGATTGAGACCACACTATAGGCACACTTGATATTGCGCACCCAGAAGAGAATCAGAGATGATGGCACACAGCTTGTTTTCTCATTAGACCCTTCAAAAAAGTAGCCTATAGCCTATGACAGTGGTGCCCACATGACAGTGGTACCCACATCATCACCTAGTGGTTTTGGGGATGCTATGCATCCCACATAGGCTATTTATTTTAATCAAACTGCTTTAGCTGGATACAAATAGGGTATCAGGAAATCACTAGACTATGTCAATCTTTCGTTAATAAAATAAAATTCACCACATGCGTGTAGTTTGGGATTAAAAGTCTTTGTAATTGCAGCAGCAATTGCACGGACAGGTGCTAGTGCTTGTCATTGCAGGGACGGACAGAGAAACTATACCGCTGGTAGAGCAGCCTTGTGCAGTGCAGTAGCTTGCCCTATCTAATTTTGCAGAGATCAGCGCAGGTTTCCCCAATGCAACATTGTAACCGACAAATGTGTGCATGTTCAAAGAAAGCGACAAACAAACCCACAACATGCAACATTGGGATACCATCTTCCCGTTGTCTGGCAATGAGGATTAAAGGGACATTATTATTATATTTCAATAATCACACGTAAGCCGTGTGGACTACATGTAGCCCTACTGTAGCCAGCTGACTAGGCTGTAGGGCGGACCAGTTTATTTCCTTTTATTAGGAAGTATAATTTTTGGATAATCCACAACAGACATTCAAGTGCACAGTCCCACTGACTGAAAGCTCTCAACCCCGATTGATGCAGTGAGTCAAAAGCAATACGTGGGAACTAGAAGCAACCAGCCCGGACGTCAGTGATGCACCCTAAATTAAATTCATCCGACCCACAATAACCTACAGAGTAGCCCATATGGCCTAGCCCATGTCAGCATAACCCATAAAAGACAACCAGTGCTTTCATTGGCAGCCAGCAATCGGGAGCGATAGGATACACATCATCCACGGTTAGACAAGAGACAAGGACTAACCTGTCTGTCCTTTGCCGAGGGTCTTTTCCAAACGATAAGGTCCCACATAGTTCATATAGTGTGCGCTGTTGTCTTTGCCAGAAGATGACATTTTGTGGGAATTTAGTAAAATGTCTCGCAGAATAATAAATAAATTTCAAAATTCTGGTTTCAAATCAACGGAAACCGTAGGTTATTCCACAGCGCAGTCGGCTGCTGCTCTCGGGTTGGCCTCCTTCTCCTCTCTCTCGCCTCACGCAGATGGTCGGTGGGATTCTCTCTTCTCTGTGTCCCTTTCTAGCCTATTTTGTTAATTCACTCTCCTCCGTCTCGCCCTCCTCTTTTCACTGCTGAAATGTAGCGTCTTTAAATCTGGATAACATGGTGTTATTTTCGTCCGTGTTCGTATTGTGGAGAGGAAGCGAGGCACGGTGAGCACAGCTTTGGCACAACCCGTTGACGGGGTATTCTAACGGGATAGCATTTTAGTGCTGACTGACGCCAACGTCGGATCTGTAGGACTACGCATGCGCACAGTGCGCTCAACGCAGGGGCTGGTGGTCATTGAGGGAGCTCTATTACTCTGGCCCGGGTTGATCCGGTAATGGCCCGTCACTTCACCGGGCGAAAGCGGGGAGGGAGGAGCGCCCGTCTCAACTCAAACAGTCATCTGCGTTTGCGCTGCTCGGTCATGTTGGCAACAAGGCAGCATTGTGCATCGTCCAAACACATACAACATCTCTTTTCCATCAAATACATTTTTGAATTTTCAAGCTTTTTTCACTTTGAAGGCATATAAAGCGTTTATGTGAAAACACAGAATCCTACTCATCACACCACTTTTGTTTTGAGCCGACTTCACGCTCGGCCAGAGCAGGGCACCTGGCTCACGCCGGGAGGCAGCCCGCTTACAAAACGAATGTAATCACTTTTCACCCGATTTAAACTCCTTCCACAGCGGTAACCCGGGCCAGATAAACGAATCCCTTCATTTAATTCAGGTCGAAGTGACAGGATAGTATTGGGTGAATCAGCGCAGTAGCCTCCTAGTATTTTCCAAGCATATTTGTAAATATTCACAAAATTGATTAACATTGACAAACCAACTATATAATAGAATAGTGACCAGCAAAGGGAATTGCTGACGAAACCTATTCTAAATCTCGTCTTGCCTTTACTACTTTACTACTAATGCACCTCACTGTTGGAGCACTGTTGGAGCTAGGAACACAAGCATTTCGCTACACCCGCAATAACATCTGCTAAATATGTGTATGTGACCAATACAATTCGACTTAATTTCATTTGAACAAGTGGCTTTCTGATTAGGTGTATTAGCTACACTCTGTAGCTACTGTAGCCTACCTCTCTGGCTCCCTGTCAGTCGCTCTTCCTCAGAGAGACTACTTCAGAGCAGCTTCAGTACTTTGATGTCAGTCTGAACATCTGTACAGGTTGTGTCCCTATGTTTCCCCTACTCCTCCTCCCCACCACCAGTAACATCTACCCTAGGTCTACCTTCTCATACCTTCACTGGCACTTCCTCTCTTCCCTCGCTCATCCCTCTCTACCTCTGCATCAGGGCCTCCTCCATTCTTTCTTATGTTGCTGGTGGGTTGAAATGTTTGGTGGTTTTTTGGGGGGGAGATCCTATGGAAATAATGATGCCACCAATACATAAAAAAAAAAAGATAATACATATTTTCACTACCTGTTTGTGTGTGTGTGCTCTCGTGTGTGCATGTGTGCACGTTTGTGGAGGAGGCCCTGATGCATTTGTGTGTGTCACACTGGGTCACTTGGCTTGATTAAACCAGTGGTTGGTCCCTACTTCATGGTGATGACTACCATCTATCTCCTCACACACACGCACACACACACACACACACACACAAACCCACACACACACACCACACACATCTATCTATCTCATCACTCCTGAACAACAAAAGTACTGGCCCAGCCAGCTCTGTGACAGATGGGGCTTCCCCCCTCTCCTCTCCTCTCATCTCCTCTCTTCCCCCTCCTCCCCCCTTCTCCCAGTCCTCCCCCACCTCGGCTGCTAACAAAGGAAGGGGCCTCAGATGCACCCTGGGACAGTGTTGGTCTCTCACGAGAGAGCTTTCACTCAAAACCATTTCGTGTTAATTATTTGTGACCCCTCCCCCGACCCTTACCTATGAGAGGGATCCATCATGTGCTTTCTCTTAAATTGATGTTACGGCGCAATGTGTCGTCACTGAGGACATGATCCCACCGTGTTATGATCCCTTATGGATGGATACACGATTTGACACAACACCGGTCCGTGCCAACAGGATGGTTAGGGGATATTCAACCATGATTGGAGGACAATGGAAATTGAAGGCAAAAACCCACCCTTTTCGGCATTACATACAGTGTCCATATTAGGACGTACAGCCGTCATCAGGGAGCATCAATCGTAATGCACCTTGAATGGAATGCAAGCTTGAGGTAGCTGGCGACGTCATATTTTCACTGTGTTGGACAACACTGAGCAACACTATAACCATGGGGGTGATTTTTAGTATGAATCCCTTAATCCTAACTCGAAGGGCAAATCCACTCCAGCGGGAGCAGAAAATATTTTGAGTATCTCAGATTGTTCTGGTAATTCTCACATAGAAACTTCATTGGGAGGAAGAATGTTTAACATGCTTTCTACATTTATATGACTTTTTTTGTTGTTGTTGAAAATCATGATGAAATTGGCAATTTTAGGGCCTTTTTAGATCTGTACATGCCTATGATCTGTGAACCATACATGACAACATTTTGGTGTCATTATACTCCTTATAGTGTTTTCTCAAATATGGAGTATGTCTAGATTCTGAAAGACACATTTTCACATTCATTTATTCAACATTAAATATATTCATATTAATTTCTCAAACAACCTTTTTTTTTATTTAGCTTATTTGTAGACATATTGTTTGTAACAATATAGTCTTCAAACACGTCAAATTTTCAGAGTGGGCTGAGGTACATTTAAAGATATGACCCATTTTATACATAGAAATTGACATTATAGGTCATTAACCAATCACAACCCTCCTTTAGGTTTGCACATTCAGAGCCCACTCTGTAAGTGTTATGTATTTATAGAGTATATTGTTACAATCAATATGTCTTAAAATGAACAAAATCAAAAAGAGTAGTTTTGAGATATTCATATTTTTTATGTTGAATAAATGAATGTGAAGATTTTTACTTCAGAGTCAATACATACAGTGAGGGAAAAAAGTATTTGATCCCCTGCTGATTTTGTACGTTTGCCCACTGACAACGACATGATCAGTCTATAATTTTAATGGTAGGTTTATTTGAACAGTGAGAGACAGAATAACAACAAAAAAATCCAGTAAAACGCATGTCAAAAATTTTATAAATTGATTTGCATTTTAATGAGGGAAATAAGTATTTGACCCCTCGGCAAAACATTACTTAGTACTTGGTGGCAAAACCCTTGGTGGCAATCACAGAGGTCAGACGTTTCTCGTAGTTGGCCACCAGGTTTGCACACATCTCAGGAGGGATTTTGTTCCACTCCTCTTTGCAGATCTTCTCCAAGTCATTAAGGTTTCGAGGCTGACGTTTGGCAACTCGAACCTTCAACTCCCTCCACAGATTTTCTATGGGATTAAGGTCTGGAGACTGACTAGGCCCCTCCAGGACCTTAATGTGCTTCTTCTTGAGCCACTCCTTTGTTGCCTTGGCCGTGTGTTTTGGGTCATTGTCATGCTGGAATACCCATCCACGACCCATTTTCAATGCTCTGGCTGAGGGAAGGAGGTTTTCACCCAAGATTTGACGGTACATGGCCCCGTCCATCGTCCCTTTGATGTGGTGAAGTTGTCCTGTCCCCTTAGCAGAAAAACACCCCCAAAGCATAATGTTTCCACCTCCATGTTTGACGGTGGGGATGGTGTTCTTAGGGTCATAGGCAGCATTCCTCCTCCTCCAAACACGGCGAGTTGAGTTGATGCCAAAGAGCTCGATTTTGGCATTGGTAAACTTCAGACGGGCATGTATGTGCTTTCTTGAGCAGGGGGACCTTGTGGGCGCTGCAGGATTTCAGTCCTTCACGGCGTAGTGTGTTACCAATTGTTTTCTTGGTGACTATGGTCCCAGCTGCCTTGAGATCATTGACAAGATCCTCCCGTGTAGTTCTGGGCTGATTCCTCACCGTTCTCATGATCATTGCAACTCCACGAGGTGAGATCTTGCATGGAGCCCCAGGCCGAGGGAGATTGACAGTTATTTTGTGTTTCTTCCATTTGCAAATAATCGCACCAACTGTTGTCACCTTCTCACCAAGCTGCTTGGCGATGGTCTTGTAGCCCATTCCAGCCTTGTGTAGGTCTACAATCTTGTCCCTGACATCCCTGGAGAGCTCTTTGGTCTTGGCCATGGTGGAGAGTTTGGAATCTGATTGATTGATTGCTTCTGTGGTAACAAACTGAGATTAGGAGCACTCCCTTTAAGAGTGGGCTCCTAATCTCATCTCGTTACCTGTATAAAAGACACCTGGGAGCCAGAAATCTTTCTGATTGCTGAATACTTATTTCCCTCTTTAAAATGCAAATCAAGTTATAACATTTTTGACATGCTTTTTTCTGGATTTTGTTGTTGTTATTCTGTCTCTCACTGTTCAAATAAACCTACCATTAAAATTATAGACTGATAATTTCTTTGTCAGTGGACAAACGTACAAAATCAGCAGGGGATCAAATACTTTTTTCCCTCACTGTACGGAGTATAATGACACCAAGATGTCTGTATCATAAACGGTTCACAGATCATAGGGTCTTACAGGAGGCATGTATATGTCTAAAAAGGGCCTACAAATTGCCACTTTCATCATGATTTTCTTAAAAATGGTTTGTGATACAAATGTAAAAAATTGTAAAATAGCATTCCTCCCAATTAACTTTCTATGTGAGAATTGCCAGAACAATCTAAGATACCAAAAATATTTTCCGCTCCCGCTGGTTTGGAATCGCCTGGAAGGCTCTGCCACTAGACATCTTCATGGGGATGTATCCATAATCAATGTGGAGTCCAGGTGTCTAATCTGTTAAGATGCTGGAGTTACATTTGTAGACAACCCCTCTGAAATACATAAATGTATTGTAATATGCCTTCAGTACACTCTTAGGGAAAAGGGTTATTTGTTTCGTCCCTATAGTAGAACCCTTTTTGGTTCCATGTAGAACCCTTGGGTGGTGAAACCTGGTCTCAACTGATCAACCTGGTCTCAGAGCATTTCGTATTATTCTGTACGGAAATCCGAGACACTCCTTTTCGAATGATATATTACATTTCCTATGGTATGTATTAATTTGTGGATGTCCATCACCAATTTCATATGATATGTTACGAATTACAATTCCTATTATATGTGATGAATTTGAAAAATGTACAATATGTTACGAATTAGCTGGCTAACATTAGCTAGGCTAGGGGTTAGGGTTAGGGGTTAGGGTTAAGGTTAGGGTTATGTTTAGGAGTTAGGTTAAAGGGTTAAGGTTAGGGTTAGGGGAAGGTTTAGCTAAAAGGGTTAGGGTTATGGGAAGGGTTAGCTAAAAGGGTTAAGGTTAGGGTTAGGGGAAGGGTCAACTAACATGCTAAATAGTTACAAAGTAGCTAAAAGCAGTAAGTACTGTTGTTGAAAAGTTGCTAATTAGCTATTTTTGTTTTTTTTATAATAATACTTTTTTTGTCATTTAGCAGACGCTCTTATCCAGAGCGACTTAAAGTTAGTGAGGGCATACATTTACTTTTCATACTGGCCCACCGTGGGAATCAAACCCACAACCCTGGCGTTGCAACCGCCATGCTCTACCAACTGAGCTACACGGGACCACATGATAAGATAACGTTCAGCGTTACACGCCCATCCATCCACCCAGACTAACCACCCTATTTTCGTTTTTGCCTTAAGTAACCATCTGTCAGGAATCTGATGTGGATGTGGTGTGGGAATCAAGTGCAGGACACAGAAGCTTCGTCTAACCAGACTTTACTGACGACAACAAAATAACAAAACGGGCCTAAACAAACCCGGAGGCGAACGATTACGCAACAGTGCGTAAAACACCCAAAATACCGACTGCGCACGAAACAACAGTGCGACGGTTACAAACTAGCGAAAGGCAAAATGAACAGCACCAACAGACAGGCGGAACAATTACACACAACACATGACTAACAAATGGAAAACTTATAGGGTACATAATTAACCCTAACAGGGAACAGGTGTACAAAGAAGACAAAACCAAACAAACATCGAAAACATACAACGGTGGCAGCTAGTACTCCGGGGACGACGACCGCCGAAGCCTGCCCGAGCAAGGAGAAAGAGCAGCCTCGGCCGAAACCGTGACAGTACCCCCCCATTGACGCGCGGCTCCAGCCGTGCGCCGACCCCGGCCTCGGGGACGACCAGGAGGACGCGGAGCAGGGCGCGTGGGGTGACCACGGTGGAACTCTGTCAGGAGAGACGATTCTAAGATGTCCCTCCTCGGCACCCAGCACCGTTCCTCCGGGCCGTACCCCTCCCACTCCACGAGATATTGGAGACCCCCCATCCGACGTCTCGAGTCCAAGATGGACCGAACTGTGTACGCCGGAGCCCCCTCGATGTCCAGTGGGGGCGGAGGAGTCTCTCCTATCTCACCTTCCTGGAGTGGACCAGCTACCACCGGCCTGAGAAGAGACACATGGAACGAGGGGTTAATGCGATAATCATTAGGCAGTTGTAACCTGTAACACACCTCGTTCAATCTCCTCAGGACTTTAAAAGGCCCCACAAACCGCCGACCCAACTTCCGGCAGGGCAGGCGGAGGGGTAGGTTTCTGGTCGAGAGCCAGACTCGATCTCCAGGTGCGTACACCGGCCCCTCACTGCGGTGGAGATCGGCGCTCGCCTTTTGTCGACGGATGGCCCGCTGCAGATGGACGTGTGCAGCGTTCCACGTCTCCTCCGAGCGCCGTACCCACTCATCCACCGCAGGGGCCTCGATCTGGCTCTGATGCCATGGTGCCAGAACCGGCTGGTACCCTAACACACATTGGAAAGGGGTTAGGTTGGTGGAGGAGTGGCGGAGAGAGTTCTGGGCCATCTCTGCCCAGGGAATATACCTCGCCCACTCCTCCGGCCGGCCCTGGCAATACGACCTCAGAAACCTACCCACATCCTGGTTCACTCGTTCTACCTGCCCATTGCTCTCCGGGTGGTACCCCGAGGTAAGGCTCACCGAGACCCCCAAGCGCTCCATGAACGCTCTCCAGACTCGGGAGGTGAACTGGGGACCTCGATCAGACACTATATCCTCGGGTACCCCGTAATGCCGGAAGACGTGGGTGAATAGTGCCTCAGCGGTCTGTAGGGCAGTAGGAAGACCCGGCATTGGGAGGAGACGAAAGGCCTTAGAGAACCGATCCACAATGACCAGTATGGTGGTATTCCCCTGAGAGGGGGGAAGGTCTGTAACAAAATCCACCGAGAGGTGAGACCAGGGTCGTTGTGGAACGGGCAGGGGTTGTAACTTCCCCCTGGGCAGGTGTCTGGGCGCCTTACACTGGGCGCACACCGAGCAGGAGGAGACATAAACCCTCACATCCATGGCTAACGTTGGCCACCAGTACTTAGCGCTAAGGCAGTGCACTGTCCGGCCAATACCTGGATGTCCAGAGGAGGGTGACGTGTGAGCCCAATAAATAAGTCGATCCCGAACCTCGAGCGGAACGTACGTCCGACCCACAGGACACTGTGGAGGGCTAGGGTCGGTACGCAACGCCCACTCGATTTCAGCATCGACCTCCCACACTACCGGTGCCACCAGACAAGACTCCGGTAGTATGGGAGTGGGCTCAACGGACCTCTCCTCTGTGTCATACCGCCGGGACAGGGCGTCTGCCTTACCGTTCTGGGACCCAGGGGTGTACGTGATTTTAAATACGAACCGGGCTAGAAACATGTTCCACCAAGCCTGGCGAGGGTTCAGTCTCCTAGCTGCCCGGATGTACTCCAGGTTACGGTGGTCAGTCAAAATGAGGAAAGGGTGTTGAGCCCCCTCAAGCCAATGCCTCCACACCTTTAGGGCCTGTACCACGGCTAACAGCTCCCTGTCCCCTACGTCATAATTTCACTCAGCCGGGCTGAGCTTTTTGGAGTAAAAAGCACAGGGGCGGAGTTTAGGTGGCGTGCCGGACCTTTGAGACAGCACGGCCCCTATACCGGCCTCAGACGCGTCCACCTCTACCTGAAATGGTAAGGCGGGATCCGGATGCGCCAGCACCGGAGTCGAAGTAAACAGGCCCTTCAGTCTCCCAAAAGCCCTGTCCGCCTCAGCTGACCACTGCAAGCGCACCGGACCCCCCTTCAGAAGAGACGTTATGGGAGCTGCCACCTGTCCAAAACCCCGGATAAACCTCCGGTAGTAATTCGCAAAACCCAAGAACTGCTGCACCTCTTTAACAGTGGTTGGGGTTTGCCAATTACGCACGGCTGACACACGGTCCACCTCCATCTTCACCCCTGACGCGGACAACCGATAACCCAAAAAGGAGACCGACTCCTGGAAAAACAGACATTTCTCTGCCTTGACATACAGGTCGTGCTCCAACAGCCTCCTCTACACTCGGCGCACCAGGGCTACATGCTCGGCTCGGGTAGAAGAGTACACCAGAATGTCATCAATGTACACGACCACACCTTGCCCCTGCATGTCCCGGAAGATCTCATCCACGAAGGATTGGAAGACTGAGGGAGCATTCATCAACCCGTATGGCATGACGAGATACTCGTAATGACCCGAGGTGGTACTAAATGCTGTCTTCCATTCATCGCCCCCCCTAATGCGCACCAAGTTATATGCGCTCCTGAGATCCAGTTTTGTGAAGAAACGCGCTCCGTGCAATGACTCCGTCATAGTCGCAATCAGAGGGAGTGGATAACTGTATTTCACAGTGATCTGATTGAGACTACGGTAATCAATGCACGGGCGCAACCCTCCATCCTTTTTCTTCACAAAAAAGAAGCTCGAAGGACGCAGGGGAAGTGGAGGGCCGTATGTATCCTTGTCTCAGAGATTCGGCTATGTAAGTCTCCATAGCCCTCTTTTCCTCTTGAGACAGAGGATACACGTGGCTCCGCGGAAGCGCTGCTCCTGCCTGGAGGTCTATCGCACAATCCCCCTGTCTGTGAGGAGGCAACTGCGTCGCCCTCGATTTACTGAACACAAGTGCCAAATCCCCATATTCTGGGGGAATGTGCATTGCGGGCACCTGGTTTGGACTCTCCACCGAGGTCGCCCCCACGGAAACACCCAGACATCGCCCTTCACACTGGGCAGACCACTCCTTGAGAGCCCTCTGTTGCCACGAAATGGAAGGATTATGGGTACTCAACCAGGGAATTCCCAGCACCACTGGATACGCAGGAGAGTCGATCAGATATAGCTGAATAGTTTCCTCATGACCCCCCTGCGTACACATCCTAAGTGGTGCTGTGACCTCCCTAATCAACCCCGATCCCAACGGACGGCTATCTAATGCATGAACGGGAAATGGAGCGTCAACAGGAAGGAGGGGAATCCCTAACTCTAAACAAAATTTCCGATCAACAAAATTCACAGCTGTGCCTGAATCTACTAGCGCCTTATGCTGGGAATGAGGTGCAACCTGTGGAAAATTTACAGGTATACAGAAGTGCACAACAGAGAGCTCTGGGTAAGTGGGGCGTCTACTCACCTGGGAAGGCTCCCCAGTGCGTGGCCTGTTGTCCCCTCCTCCTGGAGACCCTCCCCAGCACCTGGCCGCAGTGTGCCCTCCACGGCCACAGTTGGTGCAGGGGACGGCCCCCCTCGGACTCCTTCTCCTCCTCTCTCTAGCGCCAGCACCCCCGAGCTCCATAGGGCTCGGCTCGGAGGTGCTGGAGGATGGAATGGACGGCCCCCACTCGGGACGTCCACGGGTGGCCAGCAGGGTGTCAAGACGGATGGACATGTCCACCAACTGGTCGAACGTGAGGTTGGTGTCCCTGCAAGCCAACTCACGGCGGACGTCCTCCCGTAGACTACATCGAAAGTGGTCGATGAGGGCCCGTTCATTCCACCCTGCATCTGCCGCTAGAGTCCAGAATTCCAGGGCGAACTCCTGTGCGCTCCTCTTCCCCTGTCGGAGGTAGAATAGACGCTCCCCCGCCACTTTCCCCTCAGGTGGATGGTCGAACACGGCCCTGAAGCGGCGGGAGAACTCCGCATAGGAGATGGTGGCGGCGTCTATCCCCCTCCATTCGGCGTTGGCCCACTCCAACGCCTTGCCGGTGAGACAGGAGATGAGGGCGGAAACGCTCTCGTGTCCCGAGGGCGCCGGGTGTACGGTGGCCAGGTAGAGCTCCACCTGCAGGAGGAACCCCTGACACCCGGCAGCTGTGCCGTCATACGCCCTCGGGAGCGAGAGCCGAAACCCACTGGGTTCCGGAGCTTGGATGGGAGGACTGACCGTCGGTGGTGGTAAGGTAGGTGGAGGTGTGGGTACCCCTCTGGTCTCCCATCGGTGTAAAGTGTTTATAACGTCCTGCAGGGCGGTCCCGAGTTGATGGATCCGATCGTCCTGCCCGCGGACGCGCTCCTCCAACGACTCAGGCGCTGCTGCTGCTCCTGCTGACTCCATGAACGAGGTGTGTAATTCTGTCAGGAATCTGATGTGGATGTGGTGTGGGAATCAAGTGCAGGACACAGGAGCTTCGTCTAACCAGACTTTACTGACGACAACAAAATAACAAAACGGGCCTAAACAAACCCGGAGGCGAACGATTACGCAACAGTGCGTAAAACACCCAAAATACCGACTGCGCACGAAACAACAGTGCGACGGTTACAAACTAGCGAAAGGCAAAATGAACAGCACCAACAGACAGGCGGAACAATTACACACAACACATGACTAACAAATGGAAAACTTATAGGGTACATAATTAACCCTAACAGGGAACAGGTGTACAAAGAAGACAAAACCAAACAAACATCGAAAACATACAACGGTGGCAGCTAGTACTCCGGGGACGACGACTACCGAAGCCTGCCCGAGCAAGGAGAAAGAGCAGCCTCGGCCGAAACCGTGACACCATCTGTCTTATGTAACCATACCAAACGTAGCATATCATACTAATTCTTAATTCTTAATTCTTAACAGCTTCTACTCCCAAGCCATAAGGCTCCTGAACAGCTAATCAAAAGGCTACCTGGACAATTTGCATTGTTCCCCCTCTTTTATGCTGCTGCTACTCTCTGTTGATTATCTATGCATAGTCACTTTAACTCTACCTACATGTACATATTACCTCAATTACCTCGACTAACCTATGCCCCCGCACATTGACTCTGTACCAGTACCGCCTGTATATAGCCTCGCTACTGTTATTTTACTGCTGCTCTTTAGTTATTTGTTATTACAATTTTTTACATATCTATTTTTCACTTAACACTTATTTTTCTTAAAACTGCATTGTTAGTTAAGGGCTTGTAAGCATTTCACTGTTGTATTCGGCGCATGTGACAAATCAAATTTGATTTGATTTGATTAATTTTGGTGTCCCGGATTTACTTTACCATGTCTAGTCTATGAGACCTGGCTTTAGTGATAGAACATTTTAGTGGTGAAAAGGGTTCCATGTGGAACCAAAAATAGTTATTTTCAGAGGATTCACTTAGGGGACAATTGAAGAACCCTTTATGGATCTAGGTAGCACCTTCTTTTCTAAGAGTGTACATGTATCTAATTTATTGTGGATACTAAGTTACACAGTCCTCTTGGCTGTATATACAGTGGGGAGAACAAGTATTTGATACACTGCCGATTTTGCAGGTTTTCCTACTTACAAAGCATGTAGAGGTCTGTAATTTTTATCATAGGTACACTTCAACTGTGAGAGAAAAAATCCAGAAAATCCAGAAAAAAAAAAAAATCTCCAGAAAATCACATTGTATGATTTTTAAGTAATTAATTTGCATTTTATTGCATGACATAAGTATTTGATTACCTACCAACCAGTAAGAATTCCGGCTCTCACAGACCTGTTAGTTTTTCTTTAAGAAGCCCTCCTGTTCTCCACTCATTACCTGTATTAACTGCACCTGTTTGAACTCGTTACCTGTATAAAAGACACCTGTCCACACACTCAATCAAACAGACTCCAACCTCTCCACAATGGCCAAGACCAGAGAGCTGTGTAAGGACATCAGGGATAAAATTGTAGACCTGCACAAGGCTGGGATGGGCTACAGGACAATAGGCAAGCAGCTTGGTGAGAAGGCAACAACTGTTGGCGCAATTATTAGAAAATGGAAGAAGTTCAAGATGACGGCCAACACCCTCGGTCTGGGGCTCCATGCAAGATCTCAACTCGTGGGGCATCAATGATCATGAGGAAGGTGAGGGATCAGCCCAGAACTACATGGCAGGACCTGGTCAATGACCTGAAGAGAGCTGGGACCACAGTCTCAAAGAAAACCATTAGTAACACACTACGCCGTCATGGATTAAAATTCTGCAGTGCACGCAAGGTCCCCCTGCTCAAGCCAGCGCATGTCCAGGCCCGTCTGAAGTTTGCCAATGACCATCTGGATGATCCAGAGGAGGAATGGGAGAAGGTCATGTGGTCTGATGAGACAAAAATAAAGCTTTTTGGTCTAAATTCCACTCGCTGTGTTTGGAGGAAGAAGAAGGATGTGTACAACCCCAAGAACACCATCCCAACCGTGAAGCATGGAGGTGGAAACATCATTCTTTGGGGATGCTTTTCTGCAAAGGGGACAGGACGACTGGACCGTATTGAGGGGAGGATGGATGGGGCCATGTATCGCGAGATCTTGGCCAACAACCTCCTTCCCTCAGTAAGAGCATTGAAGATGGGTCGTGGCTGGGTCTTCCAGCATGACAACGACCCAAAACACACAGCCAGGGCAACTAAGGAGTGCCTCTGTAAGAAGCATCTCAAGGTCCTGGAGTGGCCTAGCCAGTCTCCTGACCTGAACCCAATAGAAAAATTTTAGAGGGAGCTGAAAGTCCGTATTGCCCAGCAACAGCCCCGAAACCTGAAGGATCTGGAGAAGGTCTGTATGGAGGAGTGGGCCAAAATCCCTGCTGCAGTGTGTGCAAACCTGGTCAAGACCTACAGGAAACGTATGATCTCTGTAATTGCAAACAAAGGTTTCTGTACCAAATATTAAGTTCTGCTTTTCTGATGTATCAAATACTTATGTCATGCAATAAAATGCAAATTAATTACTTAAAAATCATACAATGTGATTTTCTGGATTTTTGTTTTAGATTCCGTCTCTCACAGTTGAAGTGTACCTATGATAAAAATTACAGACCTCTACATGCTTTGTAAGTAGGAAAACCTGC
>NW_028161174.1:0-2500 GCF_964263955.1 Coregonus lavaretus
TAATGGTTTCCGGTTTCTGGTCCTCTACTACTTTGAAGCTTATATCTTTAGTCATAATTGGGTTGTTTAAATGGTTTGGTTTTGTCTCTACTCTTGAAGCTTATATCTTTAGTCATAATTGGTTGTTTAAATGGTTTTGTTTTGGTCTCTACTCTGAAACTTATATCTTTAGTCATAATTGGTTGTTTAAATGGTTTTGTTTTGGTCTCTACTCTGAAGCTTATATCTTTAGTCATAATTGGTTGTTTAAATGGTTTTGTTTGGTCTCTACTCTGAAACTATATATTTTAGTCATAATTGGTTGTTTAAATGGTTTTGTTTTGGTCTCTACTCTGAAACTTATATATTTAGTCATAATTGGTTGTTTAAATGGTTTTGTTTTGGTCTCTACTCTGAAGCTTATATATTTAGTCATAATTGGTTGTTTAAATGGTTTTGTTTTGGTCTCTACTCTGAAGCGTATATCTTTAGTCATAATTGGTTGTTTAAATGTTTTGTTTTGGTCTCTACTCTGAAGCTGAACCACCACATGCTTTATGTGTAGCAGTTCCCTGGTTGCGTCACCAATCACACCCTATTCCCTATTTAGTGCACTACTTTGGACCAGAGTCCTGTGGGGACTACTAGGGAATAGTATGCCATTTAGGAAGCATAATTCCCTCTCTCTGCCAACCATACTAATACCACTACCACTGAACTCTAACTATCACTGTAATTACCAACCCACTCAATCAATGCACCGTAAAGACTTCACACAGCCACAGTAACAGTCCTGCTCTCTCTCTCTCCATCCTCTATCTCTCTCCATCCCTCTATCTCTCTCCATCCTCTATCTCTCTCCATCCTCTTCTCTCTCCATCCCTCTATCTCTCTCCATCCCTCTATCTCTCCTCCATCCCTCTATCTTCCCTCTCCCTCCTCTATCTCTCTCCATCCCTCTATCTCTCTCCATCCCTCTATCTCTCTCCATCCCTCTATCTCTCCTCCATCCCTCATCTCTCTCCATCCCTCTATCTCTCCATCCTCTCTCTCTCTCCATCCTCTCTCTCTCTCATCCTCTATCTCTCTCCATCCTCTATCTCTCTCATCCCTCTATCTCTCTCCATCCCTCTATCTCCCTCTCCCTCTCTCTCTCCATCCCTCTATCTCTCTCCATCCTCTATCTCTCTCCATCCCTCTATCTCTCCATCCTCTTCTCTCCTCCTCTCTCTCTCCATCCCTCTCTCTCTCCATCCCTCTCTCTCCATCCCTCTCTCTCTCCACCTTCTATCTCCTCCATCCCTCTCTCTCTCCATCCCTCTATCTCTCTCCATCCCTCTCTCTCTCCATCCTTCTATCTCTCATCCATCCCTCTCTCTCTCCATCCCTCTCTCTCTCCATCCTTCTATCTCTCTCCATCCCTCTCTCTCTCCATCCCTCTACTCTCTCCATCCCTCTCTCTCTCCATCCTTCTATCTCTCTCCATCCCTCTCTCTCTCCATCCCTCTCTCTCTCCATCAATCTATCTCTCTCCATCCCCCTCTATCTCCATCCCTCTCTCCTTCTCCATCCCTCTCTCTCTCTCCATCCCTATATCTATCTCCATCCCTCCTCCTTCTCCATCCCTCTCTCTCTCTCCATCCCTCTCTCTCTCTCCATCCCTCTCTCTCTCTCCATCCCTCTCTCTCTCTACATCCCTCTCTCTCTCTCCATCCCTCTATCTCTCTCCATCCCTCTATCTCTCTCCATCCCTCTATCTCATCCCTCTATCTCTCTATCTCTCTCCATCTCTCTCTCCATCATTCTATCTCTCTCCATCCCCCTCTATCTCCATCCCTCTCTCCTTCTCCATCCCTCTCTCTCTCTCCATCCCTCTATCTATCTCCATCCCTCTCTCCTTCTCCATCCCTCTCTCTCTCTCCATCCTCTCTCTCTCTCCATCCCTCTATCTCTCTCCATCCCTCTATCTCTCTCCATCCCTCTATCTCTCTCCATCCCTCTATCTCTCTCCATCCTCTATCTCTCTCCATCCCTCTATCTCTCTCCATCCTCTCTCTCTCTCCTCCCTCTATCTCTCTCCCCTCCCTTCTCCATCCCTCTCTCTCTCTCCATCCCTCTTTTCTCTCTCCATCCCTCTATCTCTCTCCATCATTGCAGGTGTGGGTGTCAGCTCTCAGCCCCCTCAGAGCTCTCAGGTTTTAAATCTGACCCTGTAATGGATTATTCAGGCTTCATTACACACACGAATGAGAGAGAGAGAGCAACGCTAGGTCACCTCCAGCAGCCTATCATAAATTAACCACCATCCCCCCTCCTCCCCTGCATCTCCTCACTCCATTCTCCATCACCTCGGCAAGGGGAGGGAAGACATCCGCCCACCTCAGTCCACAGGAGGGAGAAATCCATAGGCTTGAATGGGATGGAAGGAGTGGGAGAGGAGAGGAAGGAGAGAAAAGGGAGAGCTGAGCAGTCTGTCACTCCTCTCCTCTACCCTTCACTCTCTCCTCTACCCTTCACTCCT